>NW_022437002.1:9892377-9911418 GCF_009761245.1 Sapajus apella | reverse complement strand
TTAAAAAAAAAAAAAAAAAAAAAAAAAAATGCTGTTTTTGGCCAGGCACTGTGGCTCATGCCTGTAATCCCAGCACTTTGAGAGGCGGAGGCAGGGGGATCATGAAGTCAGGAGTTTGAGACCAGCCTGGCCAATGTGGCAAAACCCTGTCTCTACTAAAAATACAAAAATTAGCCCAGGTGTGGTGGCTCATGCCTGTAATCCCAGCGCTTTGGGAGGCCGAGGCAGGTGGATCATGAGGTCAAGAGATCGAGACCATCCTGGCTAACATGGTGAAACCTCATCTGTACTAAAAATAAAAAAAAAAAAAAAAAAAAAAAAATTAGCTGGGTGTAGTGGTGGGAGCCTGTAGTCCTAACTACTCGGGAGGCTGTGACAGGAGAATCACTTGAACCCGGGAAGCAGAGATTGCGGTGAGCTGAGATCGTGCCATTGCACTCCAGCCTGGGTGACAAGAGCAAGACTACATCTCAGGAAAAAAAAAAAAAAAAAAATATATATATATATATATATATATATATATGCTGTTTTTGATGCACAACAGGAGAAACAAGGCTCCCCCCAGGAGCTGGCAGTCTGATGGAGAGGGGTCTGATAATACATAGATAGAGGTAACAGAGTATAGGGTTGGCCCAGCAGGACAGTGTTCCTTGTAGGGAGAGCTTGGTAGGGATTATATTAGAAGAATGAAATGAAGCTAGTTTCAGACTGGGATCCAGGTCTTCAGGTTCAGATCGGTATCTAGGAGCTAAGTTGTGGTGTTGAGGTAATGCTTCTGGTTGAGTGGCAGCCTGTTCATGTGATTCTCTTGGCCTCTTCAACTACTTCAAGTGCCAGTTGCCAAGGCCAACTTGCAGTGACATTAGATTGGTAGTTGGATTAGTAGGTGTCTTTCTGCTCCTTCACTTATTTAAATGCTCCTAATATCTTTTTCTTTTTTACTTCCTAACCACTAGATGACCAGGGATGCTGTTAACTTCCTTGTGCAGCTTTTTCTTTCCTTAAAAAGAGTGAAGTCTGATTTGGGAGAAAGGCCTCATTATTTCCATCTAGAAACTGAAGTTGCTTTTATCCAGAAAACCCCGTTGAGGATCCTGCCTGCACAGTGCCCAGTACTTATCCAAGTCAGTCTGTCAAATGTTCACCTGCATTGCATCCTTGGTACATGCAAAGGCCTGGAGCTGTGTTCTGGAGGATTTTGAAATACGTGCTAGAAAGGAAATGGCTACTCAGAAGTCCCACAGGGGCCATTCTGGGCTATTTTAACAAAGCGGTAATAGCAAATAAATTTTGGCCTTTTGAAGTGTTTTTTTTTTTTGATCCAGTGATCGATTAGAAATAAGTCAGTTTGGGCCAGGCAAGGTGGCTCACGCCTGTAATCCCAGCACTTTGGGAGGCCAAGGTGGGTGAATCACAAGGTTAGGAGTTCAAGACCTGGCCAAGATGGTGAAACCTGTCTCTACTAAAAATACAAAAATTAGCTGGGCGTGGTGGCACATGCCTGTAATCCCAGCTACTCGGGAGGCTGAGGCAGAGAATTGCTTGAGCCTGGGAGGTGGAGATTGCAGTAAGCCGAGATTACACCACTGCACTCCAGCCTGGGCAACAGAGTGAGACTCCGTGTCAAAAAAAAAAAAAAAAAAAAAGAAAAGAAAAAGAAGGCCGGGCGCGGTGGTTCATGCCTGTAATCCTAGCAATTTGGGAGGCCGAGGTGGGTGGATCACCTGAGGTCAGGAGTTCAAGACCAGCCTGGCCATCATGGTGAAACCCCATCTTAAAAAGAAAAAGAAAAAGAAAAAAAAGAAATGAGTCAGCTTTGTAGTAACTCAAGTTTAAAGGAGAAGATGTGTTATTTTTTCTTCTGGACCCAGGAAACAAAGTATTTTTTTTTTTTTTTTTTTGGGGATGGAGTTTCACTCTTGTTACCCAGGCTGGAGTGCAATGGCGCGATCTCGGCTCACCGCAACCTCCGCCTCTTGGGTTCAGGCAATTCTCCTGCCTCAACCTCCTGAGTAGCTGGGATTACAGGCATGCACCACCATGCCCAGCTAATGTTTTGTATTTTTAGTAGAAACGGGTTTTCACCATGTTGACCAGGATGGTCTCGATCTCTTGACCTCGTGATCCACCCACCTCGGCCTCCCAAAGTGCTGGGATTACAGGCTTGAGCCACTGCGCCCGGCCGGAAACAAAGTATTAAAGTCTGTCTGGCCAGTGAAAGGAAATGAATGCTATTTATATCTCAGGGTAACATAAAGGGTAACCTAGATTACCAGAGTAGAAGCCAGAAAGCATGTTAGCAAAATAGCCCCTGGGTTGGTTTTCCCTCTCACTCTCTCTTTCATCTTGCTTTGTCAGTACTAATAGGTAAAACTTGTGTGACCAACATATCCTTTTAACATGGAGAAAATAAATTTGCTTTTGTTTACCTTAGAGTACAAATATCACCCATCATTTCTACCTTTGTGGGAAGGTCTGCAGGCTCCTCAGTAAATTATTTTAGGCCACTTGGTTTCCTTAAACAAAAGAGAACTGTATTCGTTCTTCTTCTTCCTTTTGTTGTTCCCCTATCCATTTTCCTTCTTGGTGCCATTTAACCCCGTTTTTTGTTTCTAGCACAGGAGAACCCACTAAAGAGTCTTTTTTTCTTCTGAAAACAGTTTGTTTTGGAATTCTACAGTGATTGTTGAGAGCAAGTGAGGTGACCCACAAACACTCAGTTAGGAGTGGAGCTTTGAACAGAAAAATCCTCAGGGAGGGACGGTTCAGGAAGAGGAAGGCATCAATATTTATTAGAGGAAAGATGCTGTACTGTTGGAGGATAGATGCTAGCTGACTTGCATGCTTTTCTTTGCTGCTTAAAATGTACTATTTGCCCGGCACAGTGGTGTGGACCTGTAGTCCCAGCTACTCAGGAGGCTGAGGTGGGAGGCTAAAGCGGGAGTCTTGCTTGAGGAGTTCCAGACCAGCCTGGGCAACAAAGTGATATCTCTATATTTAAATTAATGAACTAATTAAATACATTATGCTCTAACAGTTTTGTTGTTGGTGATCCATACATGTACTGAAGCTAGAAAATGTGAATGAGAAGAGGCTTTCTTTCTTGGAATGCCAATGATGAGGATTTAAACAAAGTGGGTGTCAAGTAGCCTGGACATTTTTCTTTTCATCATTGTTCCTTGGTGCACTATTACTCTCCTTTTTTGTTTTTATTTATTTTTATTTTATTTTATTTTTTTTGAGACAGAGTCTTGCTCTGTTGCAGAGGCTGGAGTGCAATGGTGTGATCTCTGCTCACTGCAGCCTCTGCCTTCCGGGTTCGAGCAATTCTCCTGCCTCAGCCTCCCAAGTAGCTAGGCTTACAGGCCCGTGCCACCATGTCTGGCTAAATTTTGTATTTTTAGTAAAGACCGGGTTTCACCTTGTTGGCCAGGTTGGTCTTGAACTCCCGATCTCAGGTGATCTGCCCACCTTGGCCTCCCAAAGTGCTGGGATTACAGATGTGAGCTATCATACCTGGACTAATTTTTGTATTTTTAGTACAGACAGAGTTTCACCATATTGGCCCAGCTGGTCTCGAACTCCTGACCTCAAGTGATTCGCCTGCCTTGGCCTCCCAAAGTGCTGGCATTACAGGCTTGAGCCACCATGCCCAGCCTCTTTGTGTTTTTAGAGATGAGATCTCCCTGTGTTGCCCAGGCTGGTCTCAAGCGATCCTCCCACCTCAGCCTCCCAAAGTGCTGGGATTACAGGCATGAGCCACTGCACCTGACCTCTTGGTACAATATTAGATGTATGTCTCAACTTTCCTTTTATGTCTGTAAAATGGGAGTGAATGTTTGCCTCCTGGAAGGTCACACAGGACTTAAGGAATGCTAAATTATTTAGATGTGCTTTTATTTGGGAAATACAATTAGAAATGGGAAATGCTAGCCAGGAGTGAGGTGGCTCATGCCTGTAATCCCAGCACTTTGGGAGGCCTAGGTGGGCAGATCACTTGAGGCCAGGAGTTCGAGATCAGCCTGGCTAACATGGTGAAACCGTATTTCTACTAAAAATACAAAAATTAGCCTGGCAGGATGACATGCGCCTGTAGTCCCAGCTACTTAAGAGGCTGAGGCTTGAGAATCACTTGAACCCTGGAGGCAGAGGTTGTAGTGAGCCGAGATCACACCACTGCTCTCCACCCTGGGCAACACAGGGAGACCCTTGTCTCAAAAGAAGCAGGGAAAAAAAAAGAGCAATGGGAAATGTTCACCTCTGAGAACCGAGAACTTGGCTGCTCTATTCAGGGTCTATGATAGGGGGATTCTTTTCCTGTTAAGAACTGCACTGGCTGAGTGTGGTGACTTATGCCTGTAATCCCAGCACTTTGGGAGACCAAGGCGGGTGGATCACCTGAGGTCAGGAGTTCAAGACCAGCCTGGCCAACATGGTGAAACCCTGTCTTCACTAAAAATACAAAAATTAGCCAGGTGTGGTGGCATGCACCTGTAATCTTAGCTACTGGGGAGGCTGAGGCAGGAGAATCACTTGAATCCTGGAAATGGAGGTTGCAGTGAGCAGAGATCATGCCACTGCACTCCAGCCTGGGTGACACAGTGAGACTCTGTCTCCAAAAAAAAAAAAAAAAAAAATCAAGTTACAGTACAAACCAAAGTGCTTTGAAAAAAAAAAAAAGCCGGGTGCGGTGGCTCACACCTGTATTCCCAGCACTTTGGGAGGCCGAGGCAGGCGGGTAATGAGGTCAGGAGTTGGAGACCAGCCTGGCCAACATAGTGAAACCCCCATTTCTACTAAAAATACAAAAAATTAGCTGGGTATGGTGGCAGGCACCTGTAATCCCAGCTACTTGAGAGGCAGAGGCAGGAGAATCGCTTGAACCCAGGAGGTGGAGGTTGCAGTGAGACGATATTTCGCCATTGCACTCCAGCGGGGGCAACAGTGTGTGGACTCTGTCTAAAAAAAAAAAAAAGAAATACACTTACTATCTTCTTTACTCCTTTCTCCCTCCATTTTCATGTTTCTGAATGCCATCACTAACAACCTCAGGACATCCTTGACTTTTGCTCTGCTATTATGTCTAATAAGCAAATTCTGTTCTCATTCTTTTTCTGCACTGCCTCTGCAATCTACCCACATTTCAAAATCCCCATCATTCACGTTGATATCCTCTTACCTGAGCTGTTGCAGTCATCTCCTTATAAGTCTTCCCAACCTCAAGTTTCCCTCTCCCTTCGGGATCTCCTTAGAACATAACTTTGATTGTGTTCTACTATTATGTATGTGAACTTGAATATTGTACCACTACCTGTTGCCTGTAGAATAAAGTTTAAATTCCTTAGTGTAGTGGTCAAGTCCCCTGCACTGTCTGTCCTCAGCCGGCTTCTCTGGTATTATCTGCTGCAACTCATCTTCATTTCCTTTTACTTCAAACTCGACTCTATTATTTCTGGATAAAGCCTTGTACTTTTTCACCTCTCTGTTAACTTCCCATTCAGCTACATTTTTGTAAACTTGAACTTGCTGCTTTTAGCATTTTGCATTATCTCTCCTTCCCAAATGACAACGGAATGTTTTGTACATCAGCAGGTGCTCAAAAAATCTCTGTCTGTCTCTGGTTGAACTGTAGAGACCCATACAGTTTCTAGCCTAAGGTGCTTTGTGGCCTGAACAACTCCTGCCCTCTTCCTCTTTGAGCATGCTCTATGTTGCCCTCCCCCATCCCTGGTTTGCTCTTGCCCACTTCTCTTTTAGCTTTATCACCAGACCACAGACAGTTCACAGAAGGCCCAATGAAGGGTGAGCCTGAGAAGGAAAAATTCAAGTCATCTCTCCAAGGGCCTATCACCACTAACTAACCTGTTGCTGTAAAGTAATTGCACTGTAGTCTTCCTCCTTGAAAGCTAAACTCGTCATATTTAGTCCCTGCCATCTAAATTGGATTTGCACAGGATGCAAATTGGATTTTCAATCTAGAGCTTACAGTTTGCATAGCACAAGATGTGTTTTTAGAGATGTCTGTGTTCGTTTTAGTTTATTTTTCGAGGCAGAGTCTTGCTCTGTTGCCCAGGCTGGAGTGCAGTGGCAGGATCTTAACTCACTGCAACATCCACCTCCTAGGTTCAAGTGGTTCTCCTGCCTCAGCCTCCCAAGGAGCTGGGACTGCAGATGTGCACCACCACACCTGGCTAATTTTTATTATTTTTATTTTTATTTTTTTGAGCCAGAGTCTCACTCTGTCACCTAGGCTGGAATCCAGTGGCATGATCTTGACTCACTGCAACCTCCACCTCCCATGTTCGATTGGTTCTTCTGCCTCAGCTTCCCAAGTAGCTGAGACTACGGGTGCCTGCCACCATGCCCAGCTAATTTTTATTTTTTTTATTTTTTTGAGACAGTCTTGCTCTGCCGCTCAGGCTGGAGTGCAGTGGCTCGATCTCAGCTCATTGCAACTTCCACCCGCTGTGTTCAAGCAGTTCTCCTGCCTCAGCCTCCTGAGTAGCTGGGATTACAGGTGCCCACCACCATGCCCATTATAGGCACCTGCCACCACGCCTGGCTAATTTTTGTATTCTTTTTTTTTTTTTTTTTAATTTTTGTATTCTTAGTAGAGACAGAGTTTTGCCATGCTGGCCAGGCTGGTCTTGAACTCTTGACCTTAGGTGATCCACCTGCCTTGGCTTCCCAAAGTGTTAGGATTACAGGCGTGAGCCACCATGCCTGGACTTTATTTATTAATTTCTTTTAAAATTTTTTGTATTTTTAGTAGAGGTGGGGTTTTACCACGTTGGCCAGACTGGTCTGAAACTTCTGACCTCAGGTGATCCACCTGCCTCAGCCTCCCAAAGTGCTGGGATTATAGGCGTGAGCCACTGTGCCCCGCCCTGTGTTCATTTTAAATGCTAGAATCTGTGTTACATCTTTTTAAAGCCATGAGATACTTGAGAAATGTAAAAGAAATGAAAAAAGAAAACTAAACATGGTTTTTTTACTTTGAAGAAAATAACAAAACTATTTGGGATGGTGTCGAAGCTGAAATGGAAAAAATGTATTCTTTCCAGTCTTTTTAATGCCAGGTGCCCTGTGTTATGAATGTCACTCAAGAGTTACCTGCCCTTTATAGTATGTGCCAGGTAAACACTTAGCTCCTTTCTGTCATAAGAATAAAATCCAAACTCCATATGGCGTTTGAAGTCTTATAGTTTAGCCTAAATTTATTACTGTTATTATCATTATTAGTAGCACTTACCATTTATTAAGCACTTACTTTGGGTCCATGGGCCTTACACTGTGTCACAGAAGTTCCTTAAGAGAATCTCTATTTTTGAGCTGGGAGATTGAGGCTTAGAGAGGGTAGGTAACATGCTTGTGATCACTCACCTGGTCAGTGGCAGAGTCGAAAGTAGAACTCAGGTCGCACTTGAGCCCTAACTCTTACACTCTTTTTTTTTTTGGAGACAGAGTCTCGCTCTACCACCCAGGCTGGAGTGCAGTGGTGTGATCTCAGCTCACTGTAACCTCTGCCTCCTGAGTCCAAGTGATTCCCCTGCCTCAGCCTCCCAAATAGCTGAGATTATGGGCACCTGCAACCACGCCCAGCTAGGGTAATCATTAGTAGAGATGGGGTTTCTCCATGTTGGCCAGGCTGGTCTCAAACTGACCTCAAGTGATCTGCCCGCCTTGGCCTCCTAAAGCGCTAGGATTTCAGGCGTGAGCCACTGCGCCCAGTCATGCTCTTCTTTTGTATCCCTAGTGGTTCTCAAATAAAACTTTTACCTACTTACTTATCCTACTCATTATTACTTGTTTCTGAGCATACCATAATGCTATATCTTTATTCTTTTGCTGAAGTTATTTTCTCTGCCAGAAATGCTTTCTGAGCCCCTCGTTTTCTCCTTGGTGATATAGTTTATTGATTGAGAGCACAGACTCTTGGCTCAGATTCCCTAGGTTTGAACCCTGGCTGTGTATGCCATTTATGACTGTGTGCTCTTGGGCAAGTTATTTAACATTTTTGTGTGTGTCTACTGGTCTGTAACATGGACATAACAACAGCACCTACATCATAGAGTCGTTGTGAGGATAAAATATATGTAAAGTGATTTAAATAATGCTCAATATGTAGTAGCCTTAAGTGTTTGCTCTTTTTATTTTTGACAAGGAGTCTTGCTCTGTCTCCCAGGCTGGAGTGCAGTAGCATGATATTGGCTCACTGTAACCTCTGCCTCCTGGATTCAAGTGATTCTTGTGCCTCAGCCTCCTGAGTAGTTGGGATCACAGGCACCCGCCACCAAACCTGGCTAATTTTTTTGTATGTTTAGTAGACACTGGGTTTCACCATTTTGGCCAGGCTAGTCTCGAACTCCTGACGTCAGGTGATCCGCCCACCTCAGATTCCCGAAGTGCTGGGATTACAGGCATGAACCACTGCACCTGGCCAAGTATTTGCTCTTAATATTATTAATATTGATAATATTACTATCATTGTCATCATCAACAGAGGCCTGGCTTGTATTCTAGGTAGTTGGATCTAGACTGGCTGAATTCTTTGCTAGTATATGAGGCCCTGTCTCAGACTGAGAGAGCCTGTGGAATGTCCCCTGGCAGTGTGTGCACAGCATGATGTCACTGTCAAGCATTGAACCCACTCACTTAATCTGGTCAGTTTGAACTGTCAGGTATTTTGATGCACATGGTTTGCAGGTATTTTGCTCCCATGGTTTTGCAGGTTCTTCCAGTGTGCTGGAAATGGAATGCAAAGGCTGGTGACTGAGAAGATAGGAGAGGACGCCTCCTTCTAGACCTGTCTAGTAGATGTTCAGGAAGGGTAGAACGTGATTTCCACCCAGCAGTGACAGCCACACTCCCACACATTCTGTAGAAACAGTGCTGATACTTTTGCTTTGTTATCCAAACAGATTTAAACCTTCTATTCACATTGTACTTATCCCTGGGAGTTTATAGTTTCAGTGGTGATGATGTCCTCATGCTTGCAAAAGGGGAGGCTGTGGGACTTTGGAGTCAAGCAGATCTGGGTTTTAAAGCCAACTGCACCATTTACTGGCTCTATGTCCTCACGCATGTCTGCTATCTGCTCTAAGCCTCAGTATCCTTATTTGTAAAATGAGGCTAATAATCAGACACCGTGGATGAAGCATTTAACATAGTACCTAACTATGAGAGGTGCTTGATAAATGGTAGTCGTTATTATTAAAGCAGTGGGGGATTAGGAGTGATGGAGAAGAAGGAAAGGAACAGTTCCTGAATGCCTGCTGTGTACCAGGCATTGTGCTAGGTTCATGACCCATGTAGATTGTATTTGTTTATCCTTTTGAGGTCTCTGTAAGGATGGTAGCATTACTTCCATTTTACAAATGAGGAAGCAAATGAAGTAATTTGTTTGAGATTTCATTTGAAGTGATGGATGGAGTCAGTAACATTACCAGCTCTATTTTATTCCAAAGCCCAAGGCATTTTCCAAAACACTCTAATGTTTCTTAAAGTGCCAGACACGTTATATTTACAGGAAGACGCTCAAAATTCAGAGAAATGACTATGAGGACTTATGTGACTGGGGAGGGCTTCATGAAGGAGGAGGTAGGAATTGAGGCTGGGCTTCAAAGGAGAGGCGGCCAGAAAGTAGGCGGAACTTTATATGAAGGCATGAGTGAGGATAGCATGTGTGAAGAATCTATGCTTTTAGAGCGTGCTGTCTTTGGGTGATGGATTGATGAGGGAGAATGAAGCCAAAATGTAAAGGGCCTCAGATGCCAGTTGAACCAGTTTGGGTCTTAACCTGTAGGCAGTGGCATAATACAGGAAGATTTAGATCAGGGAGAGAGAAAATCACAGATTAATCAGGTCAAGTGTGGAGGCTAAATGGGTAGGGAGAAGTGGGAAGATCTCATAGTTGGGAGACTCCTGAGGTGGCAAGTGAGGAGATGGTAGCTTGGAGGAAGGCAGCTGTGAGACTGAAGAAACAGGTGAGTGACTCTTTCTGGGGGCCCAAGGAGAGAGGTGAGCCGATGACAAGACTGTACACCTGGCTGATAGGAAGAATGATGGTGCTGGTAACAGACGGGAGAACTCAGGGAAAGAGTACAGAATCAGACTGCAGTTTTACCTGCCCCACTCCCGACCCCCGGCATATAGAACATCTTATAGAAATGCCCAGGGGACAGTGGAGGTGTGAGCTCAGACAGGGCTAGACAGCCGCATTCATAATCAACTGGGATGGCTGGTGGGTTCCTTGTAGAAGAGGCAGAACAAGGTCTAGATCTGGATTGTCTGATATGGTGGCCACTAGCCATATGTAGCTAAGCTATTTTTTTTTTTAAAAGATGGGGTATTAGACTGGGTGCGCTGGCTCGCGCCTGTAATCCAAGCACTTTGGAGGCCAAGGTGGGCGGATCACCTGAGGTCGGGAGTTCAAGACCAGCCTGACCAACACGGTGAAACCCCGTCTTGAAAAAAAAAAAGAGAGAGAGATGGGGTCTCACTGTATTGATTGACTAGGCTGGTCTCGAACTCCTGGCCTCAAGCCAGCCTCCCATCTTGCACTCCGAAAGTGCTGGGAATACAGGCTAAACTTAATTTAGGTAAAATCAAATAAAAAATTCAGTTTTTTGGTTGGGCATGGTGGCTCATGCCTGTAATCCCAGCAGTTTAGGAGGCCTAGGCAGGCAGATTGCTTGAAGTCAGGAGTTTGATAGCAGCCTGGCCAACATGGTGAAACCCCATCTCGACTGAAAATACAAAAATTATCTGGGTGTGGTGGTGCGTGCCTGTAATCCCAGCTACTAGGGAGGCTGAGGCAGGAGAATTGCTTCGGAGGCAGAGGTTGCAGTGAGCCGAGATTGTGCCACTGCACTCCAGCCTGGGTGACAGAACAGGACCCTTTCTCAAAAAAAAAAAAAGAAAGAAAAAAAAAATATTTTTTCATTTCCTTAAGTCGTATACTGCCCCCACCTCCACAGACAGAATTTTGCTGTGTCACCCAGGCTGGAGTGCAGTGGTACAATCTTGGCTTACTACATCCTCCACCTCCTGGGTTCAAGCAGTTCTCCTGCCTCAGCTTCCTGAGTAGCTGGGATTACAGGCACCCACCACTGTGCCTGGCTAATTTTTGTATTTTTAGTAGAGACAGGGTTTCACCATGTTGGCCAGGCTGGTTTCAAACTCCTGACTTTGTGATCCACCTGCCTTGCCCTCCCAAAGTGCTAGGATTACAGGCATGAGCCACTGCGCCTGGCCTCAAGCCATATTTTAAGTGTTCAATATGTATTGGACAGCACAGGTACAGAATATTTCCGTCATCAAAAAAGTTCTATTGGACAGTACTGCTCTAGGGCTTGGGGGGTACCTACAAATAACTAGGGGACCTAGAGGAGGAAAAAGAGCAAAAGGAGACAGAAGGAGCAATTGAGTGCAGAAATAATGTTGCTGCCTCTCAGATGATTCTCAAAAGAAATGGGGTATTTCAATTTTGGTTTGAATTTATTTATTTTTCCATGTTTTAGAAAAAGCCCAGACTGCAGTGGCTCACAGCTATAATCCTAGCACTTTAGGAGGTTGAGGTGGGTGGACCACTTGAGGTTAGGAGTTCAAGACCAGACTGGGTAAGACGGCAAAAGCCCATCTCTACTAAAAATACAAAAATTAGCTGGGAGTAATCCCAGCTATTTGTGTGGCTGGGGCATGAGAATCTCTTGAACCCGGGAGGCAGAAGTTGCAGTGAGCCAGATCACACCACTAAACTCCAGCCTGGGTGACAGAGCGAGACTCCATCTCAAAAAAAAAAAGAAAGAAAAAGAAAAGCCCAGACTCCAGTTCAGTGGTAGTCCTGGCTACAGGATGTTGAAATCGAGGCCTTGCCATCTATCTTTGTTTCATAAGTCTGGGCCTTCAACAGATCTTGTTTGGCTTCTAGAACACTTCTTGGTCATGCAGTGAGGCTAACCCTCACATTAACCACGGGAAAAGAAGACAGCAACTGTATGAGGCAGACAGTGTTATCTTGTTGAAATGAGGAAGCAGATGGTTAGAGAAGTTTGATGACTTTCTCAATACAACGTGCCTTTGACTCCAAAGCCTGTGTGTATGTAAAACACAAAAAATATACGTTATTATAGCTAACTATAGGAAGTACATATAAGCAAAAATAAATCTAACCATTGAGAAATGACTACTGTTAACATTTTGCTGTATACCCTTCCAGACTTTCCCTGTCTCTGTGTGTGGGTCCATACAAAT
The DNA here is from genome assembly GCF_009761245.1 of Sapajus apella. NCBI lineage: Eukaryota > Metazoa > Chordata > Mammalia > Primates > Cebidae > Sapajus > Sapajus apella. The sequence goes on along the minus strand of NW_022437002.1, from coordinate 9,899,163 downwards.
ACAGCATATGTGACTATTGATAAACATGTTATCTATGCACATAGACATATACTCCAGTCTTTTCTAACGCATCTAGGTATGTCAGGCCATGCTTGTTAACTACCATCCTCAATCCCTTATCAGCAGTTCTGAAGCCCTGAAAGCGCTGAAGGCTGGAACAAATTTTTCTTGTAAGTTTGACCCGAGCTCAATTTGGCAGTAAGACTTGGTTGAACTGACATGAGACTATTTGTAGGCTTCGTTTATCCCACTAAGTGTTACTATTCATAAGTTATACTGTGGAAATATAAAAAGTGTTTGATTAACTGGGTATTGCCTCAGACCCTGCTGGGGTTGTTATATGAGATATGATATAGGTAATGTGCTGTCTTCCTAAAATCCCTCAAATTCTGAATTCCAAAAAACACTTGGCCCAAAGGGTTTCAGATAAGGGCTTATGCGTCTGTATTAGGCTATGTTGCTGCCTGGGCTAAGGAAGGCACCTCAAGGGTCAACATTGTCTATTTAGTGAGGCATGTGAGAGTTTGGGCTCTACACAATATGGAGTACAAAGCACAGAATTTGCAAGAAATATAGAACACTTGCACTTTTACACATCATAATCAAGCTGCAGTTGTTACTATAGCTTGTTGACCTACTAGGTAAGCTGTTACTGGGGAAATGATTTCAATTGTCCGCTTGAAAGGCAGTCAGTGAGAGTACACAGAAAAATCACACTGAGCTTAATCTGTGCCTGGGGGCTGCTTGTTTAGGGAGGGTGTGTTTACTGACTGCCTGGTATATGCCATATATTGTGGTGAGCTGGGGCCACAGAGACAGCACATCAGTCCCTGCTTCCAAGAAGCTTGTGGTCTAGGTCTAGAGATAAGACAGATAAGAACAGTTAAACCCAGGTATGGTTTCATGATCATAAATGCCTTGATGGAGGTAAGCACTGAGTTATGTGAGAATATAAGGAGAGGGCCAGAGAAAGCTTTTTGAAGATAACTCCTGAGCTGAGTCTTGAAGGATGAGTTTGTAGCTCACCACGTGAAGGTGGAATTGGGATGTGGAAAGATATACCCTGGATCAGGGGTGGCCTGAGTAGGCAGCATTTGAAAAGGTAAATTTGGTATGACTGGATTGGGAGCTAAGAGAGAGAAGCTTCCAGTGGAGATGGGAAATGGGGCTGGAGAGGTACTTTGAAGCTGTTTATAAATGTCTTTGCATGCAATACTCAAGAAGTTTGGGTTTTATTTCAAAGATGATTTCCAGAAAGGGATCTTGATCCAGACTCCAAGAGAGGGTTCTTGGATCTCGAGCAAGAAAGAATTCAAGGCAAATCTGTAAAGAGAAGGAAAGTTTATCAAGAAAGTAAAAGAATAAAGAATGGTTACTCTATATAGACAGAGCAGTCCTGAGGGCTACTGGTTGCCTGTTTTAAAAAATTTTTTTTTTTTTTTTTTTTTTTTTGAGACAGAGTTTTGCTCGTGTTACCCAGGCTGGAGTGCAACGGCACGATCTCGGCTCACTGTAACCTCCGCCTCCTGGGTTCAAGCAGTTCTCCTGCCTAGCCTCCCAAGTAGCTGGGATTACAGGCACGCGCCACCATGCCCAGCTAATTTTTGTATTTTTAGTAGAGACGGGGTTTCACCATGTTGACCAGGATGGTCTCGATCTCTTGACCTTATGATCTACCCACCTGGGCCTCCCAAAGTGCTTGGATTACAGGCGTGAGCCACTGCGCCCGGCCTGTCTTTTCTTTTCTTTTCTTTTTTTTTTTTTGAGACAGGGTCTCACTGTACTGTCCAGGCTGGAATGCAGGGGTACAATCATGGCTCGCTGCAGCCTCAACCTCCCTGGCTCAAGCAGTCCTCCCCTCTCATCTCCGGAGTAGTAGCTGGGACTACAGGTGTGCACTACCATGCCCAGTTAATTAAAAATATATATTTTGTAGAGATAGGGTTTCACCATGTTGTCTAGGCTGGTCTTGGACTCCTGGACTCAAGCAATCCTCCTGCCTCAGCTTCTCAAAGTCTTGGGATTACAGGCATGAGCCACTGTGCCCACCCATATTTGTGTTTTCTTCTAGGTGTTGGCAGAATGGGATTGGAGGAGGTGAAAATGGAGGTAGGAAAATCATTAAGTGGGCTTTCCAGAAACATTAAGGGCCTAAACTAAGGCATGACAGTAGGGATAGAGAAGACAATCAGATATTATAATATTTAAGAGAGGCTGGTGTGGTGGCTCACGCCTGTAATCCTAGCACTTTAGGAGGCCAAGGTGGGTGGATCACTTGCAGTCAGGAGTTTGAGACCACCTTGGCCAACATGGTGAAACCCCGACTCTACTAAAAAATACAAAACATTAGCTGGTGGTGCATGCCTATGATCCCATCTTTCTTGGGAGGCTGAGGCAGGAGAATCACTTAAACCCAGGACAGAGGTTGTGAGCTGAGATCACATCACCACACTCAAACCCGGGCAACAGAGCAAGACTCTGTCTCAAAAAAAAAAAAAAGTTTAAGAGAGAGGATTCATAGGACTTGGTGACCGAACATGGGAAAAAAAAAAAAAGGAAAAATCTCTGTTGTCACCTATTAGATTAGGTGACAGAGGGTTGGAGGTCTGAGGTTGGAAAAAAGACAGAGTTGGGAGTAGGGAAGCAGGAGAGGAGAAAGGACAGGAAGCTGTGGCCAGAGGGGGAACTGTGGGGCTGTGTAATGGCAAATCTGGTCAAGAGCTGCTCTGACAGCCAGCTTCTGTGCCAGGTTCTAGAGAGGAGATTCCGAGAAGACTGCCCTGTGGCTGGAAATCCCCTGCATCATGCCTTAAAGTTTCCATGTAGTGTAATGAGTGAACATGTTCCAGTCCTTGCTGGACTGTCCTGAGAGACCCCATGTGAGAGCATCGACAAGATGCAGGGCCGTTTTCCTACCAGTACCCCATGCACCCCTGACTGCGAGCCGAATCCACAGAGACAAACTGTTGGTCCTTAGGAGATGCCCTTTCAGCCTGTCTGTTAGGAAGTACCTAAAGAAACAAAATCCTGAGAGAGTTATTAGAAAACACTGACGTGCAGAAACAAAGCACTTAATTATAATTCCTTAGTTTGAGAATTGCAGGTGCCTTTACATATGGTAAAGGCCCCTGAAATATTGATATTTAAAGTCCCCACTTTATAGATGAAGAAACTAAGACCCAAAGAGCAGAAGTGACTTCTCAAGTCATACAGGAAGATAGTGGTAGAGCTGGACGTCAGCTGACATTTCCTGATACTTTGCTGTACTTAATACATTGAGTGCCTGCAATGCACTGGGCAGGGAAGGAGCAGAAAGAAGACCAAGTCCCTGCCTCGTAGAGTTCACGTTTTAGTGGAAATGGTATCCAATAAAAATGAATAAATACAAAATTTAATATCAAATGGTATTGGTACTAAGAGGGAAACTTTTATTTTTTATTGAGACAGAGCCTCACTCTGTCACCCAGTCTGGAGTGCAGTGGCATGATCTTGGCTCACTGAAACAAGAGGGAAACTTTTTTTTTTTTTGAGACAGATTTTCTTCACTCTTGTTGCCCAGGCTGGAGTGCAGTGGTGCGATCTCGGCTCACTGCAACCTCCACCTCCCGGGTTCCAGTGATTCTTCTGCCTCAGCTTCCTGAGTGGCTGGGCTCACAGGCATGTACCACCATACCTGGCTAATTTTGTATTTTTAGTAGAGATGGGTTTCTCCATGTTGGCCAGGCTGGTCTTGAACTCCCAACCTCAGGTGATCTGCCTGCCTCAGCCTTCCAAAGTGCTGGGATTACAGGTATGAGCCACTGTGCCCAGTTCAGAAACTTTTTTTTTTTTTTCGAGATGGAGTTTCACTCTTGTTGCCCAGGCTGGACTGCAATGGCACAATGTTGGCTCACCACGACCCTGCCTCCTGGGTTCCAGCGATTCTCCTGCCTCAGCCTCTCGAGTAGCTGAGATTATAGGCACCTGCCACCACACCCAGCTAATTTTGGTTTTTTGTTTTGTTTTGTTTTTAGTAGAGACAGGTTTCATGGTGTTGTTCAGGCTGGTCTCAAACTCCTGATCGACCTTGTGATCCGCCTGCTTCAGCCTCCCAAAGTGCTGGGATTACAGAGGTGAGCCACTGTGCCTGTCCAAGAAACTTTTTAAAAAGCAGTGCTGTGGTTCCCAAACTGTTCAGGTACCCTGGGGCTCTGCAGGTACACTCATAGGGTCACCGTGGGAGATTTAAAAATTTCAAGATAGGCTGGGTGTTGTGGCTCACATCTGTAATCCTAGCACTTTGAGAGGCCCAGGAGGGTGGACCAGTTGAGCTCAGGAATTTGAGACCAGCCTGGCCAACATGATGAAACCCCATCTCTACTAAAAATACAAAAATTCGCTGGGCATGGTGGCATCTGCCTGTAGTCCCCACTACTTGGGAGGCTGAGGCACGAGAATTACTTGACCCAGGAGGCAGAGGTTGCAGTGAGCTGAGACTGCCCCACTGCACTCCAGCCTGGGTGACAGAGTGAGTGAGATTTTCTCTCAAAAAAAAAAGAAAAAATTTCAAGGTAAACAGAGAGATCTGTGGGAACACCAGACAAACTTCTAGTTGAAAGCAGTTCACAGTTTCAACCTTAAATGGGTCTGCATTCCTTTTGATAACATATCTTCGTGAAGCTAGGTTTTCGGTGGTTGCTGTGATTAAACACAAGTCCACACAAAAGTCAATGTGGAACATTGTGTGTGTTGTGTCCAACTTGCTTCCAAATTTTGAGAAATTGTGCAGTATCTAACAGACACACACATCTCATGATTAAGTCATTGTGGTTAAGATGAAATGGAAATGTTTTCTTATGTGTATTGTTTTTTCAAACTGTTACTAAATTGTTAGGGCTTAAATACTTACTTATTTGGCCTTAACTGCTTAAATAGAACTGTTAGGGATTCCTTTTGGCCTAGAGGTGCCTTGAGAAAATTATTGAGCCAGTAGGGTGCTGAGAAGTGAGAGCCTTTAGGGGTGCTCTGGTGTAAGGAGATAGGATGTTGTGGGTTGGTGGGGCCTCTGGCTGTTAGATGGGGTGTTGGAGAGAGCTTTTTTTTGGAGACAGGCTGTCACTTTGTCACCCAGCTAGAGTGCGATGGCACCATCATAACTTACTGCAGCCTCAAACTCCTTGATTCAAGCGCTCCTCCCATGTCAGCCTCCCAAGTAGCTAGGACTACAGGCATGTGCCAACGTGCCTGTCTAGTTTTAAAAATTTTTTGTAGAGATGGGGTCTCACTGTGTTGGCCAGGTTAGTCCTGAACTCCTGGCCTTAAATGATCCTCCTACCTTTGCCTCCCAAATTGCTGGGATTATAGGTGTGAGCCACCGTGCCTGACCTGAGAGAGCTTCTGACATTTGAGCAGAGGCCTGAACAAGATGAAAGAGTTGGCAGAGTGGAGATCTGTAGGAAAGGCACTCTAGGCAGAGTATCAACAAGAACAAAGGCCCTGAGTTGGGGATGAGCCTGATATGCTCTAGCAACAGCCAACAGGGAAGTGGTGGAGTCCTGTTGATGAGGTGGAGTGTAATAGGTGAGGTCTCAGAGGCATCAGAGGTTGGGTCAAGTAGGGCCTTGTTAGCTCTGTTTAGGGGGTTGGATTTTTTTTTTTTTTTTTTTTTAGGAGACGGGGTCTCACTATGTTGCCCAGGCTGGAGTGCAGTGGCTATTCACAGGTGCCATCCCACTACTGATCAGCATGGGAGTTTTGACTTGCTCCGTTTCTGACTTGGGCTGGTTAACCCCTCCTTAGGCAACCTGGTGGTCCCCCGCTCCTGGGAGGTCACCATATTGATGCTGAACTTAGTGCAGACACCCAGTCGGCATAGTGCATTACAGCCCAGAACTCCTGGGCTCAAGAGATCCTCCAGCCTCAGCCTTCCGAGTAGCTGGGACTACAGGCACGCACCACCACGCCCGGCAGGGGTTGGATTTTATAGCTTGTTCTAGTTAATTTCTTTTTAAGAATTTTTAATATTTTTTAACTTTTAGTTTAGGAGTACATGTGAGGGTTTGTTACATAGGTAAACTCATGTCACAGGGTTTGTTGTACAGGTTATTTCATCACCCAGGTTTTAAGCCCAGGACCCAATAGTTGTTTGTTCTGCTTCTCTCCCTCCCTCCTTCCACCTTCCCATTTTGATTTCTTTCTTTTTTCTTTCTTTTTTTTTTTTTTTTGAGACAGAGCCTCAGTTTGTTGCCTAGGCTGGAGTTGGAGTGCAGTGGCACGATCTCAGCTCACTGCAACCTCCATCTCTTGGGTTAAAACGATTCTCCCACCTCAGCCTCCCAAGTATCTGGGATACAAGCAGGTATCTGGGATACAAGCAGGTGCCATTACGCCTTGCTAATTTTTTTGCGTTTTTAGTAGAGACAGGGTTTCACCATGTTGGCCAGGCTGGTCTCAAATTCCTGACCTCAAGTGATCTGTCCACCTCTGCCTCCCAAAGTGCTGGGATTACAGGCATGAGCCACCATGCCTGGCCTCCCATTTTTATTTTATTTTTTATTTTTATTTATTTATTTTTTTTGAGATGGAGTTCACTCATGTTACCCAGGCTGGAGTGCAATGGCGCGATCTCGGCTCACCGCAACGTCTGCCTCCTGGGTTTAGGCAATTCTCCTGCCTCAGCCTCCTGAGTAGCTGGGATTACAGGCACGCACCACCATGCCCAGCTAATTTTTTGTAGTTTTAGTAGAGACGGGGTTTCACCATGTTGACCAGGATGGTCTCGATCTCTTGACCTCGTGATCCGCCCGA
>NW_022437002.1:9889701-9892277 GCF_009761245.1 Sapajus apella | reverse complement strand
GTGCAATGGCGCGATCTCGGCTCACCGCAACGTCTGCCTCCTGGGTTTAGGCAATTCTCCTGCCTCAGCCTCCTGAGTAGCTGGGATTACAGGCACGCACCACCATGCCCAGCTAATTTTTTGTAGTTTTAGTAGAGACGGGGTTTCACCATGTTGACCAGGATGGTCTCGATCTCTTGACCTCGTGATCCGCCCGCCTCGGCCTCCCAAAGTGCTGGGATTACAGGCTTGAGCCACCGCACCCGGCCCATTTTTATTTCTATATAGAAAACTAACTGTAGAAGTGTTAGTATTGTACTAAGAGGAAACTAACGAGTATTAGTACTTTGAACACATAGAAGTGCAAAAAGCAAGAAGTGGCCAGGTACAGTGGCTCACGCCTGTAATCCCAACACTTTGGGAGGCTGAGGTGGATGGACCACTTGAGGTCAGGAGTTTGAGACCAGGCTGGCCAACATGGTGAAACCCTGTCTCTACTAAAAATACAAAATTAGCTGGGTATGGTGGTAGGCACCTGTAATCCCAGCTACTTCAGAGGCTAAGAGAATTGCTTGAACCTGGGAGGCAGAGGTTGCAGTAAGCCAAGATTGTAGCTTAGGTGACAGAGTAAAACTCATCTCTCTTTTTTTTTTTTTTTGTTTTAAAGATGGGGTTTCACTATGATGGCCAGGCTCGTCTTGAACTCCTGACCTCAGGTGATCCACCCACAGCCTCCCAAAGTGCTAGGATTACAGGGGTTAGCCACCGCTCCTGGCTAAAACTTGTCTCAAAAAAAAAAAAAAAAAAAAAAGCAGGAAGCTGCTGTTGTAGTCTTGGTGAGAACTTCTGGGTATAATCTGGTTTTGGTGGGTTTTTTTTGCTTGTTTGTTTGTTTTTGAGACAGTCTCACTCTGTCAACTATGCTTGAATGCAGTGGTACTATCATGGCTCACTGCAGCCTCAACTTCCCCAGGCTCAGGTGATCTTCCCACTTCAGCCTCCGGAGTAGCTGAGACTAGAGGCATGTACCCCATGCCTGGCTAATTTTTGTATTTTTTATAGGAATGAGGTTATGTTTCCCAGGCTGGTCTCCAACTCCTAGGTTCAAGTAATCTGCCTGCCTTGGCCTCCCAAAGTGCTGGGATTATGAGTGTGAGCCACTGCGCCTGTCCTGGGTATAATTTTATTTTATTTTATTTTTTTAAGATGGGGTTTCACCATGATGGCCAGGCTGGTCTTGAACTCCTGACCTCAGTGATCCCCCCACCTCGGCCTCCCAAAGTGCTAGGATTACAGGCGTGAGCCACTGCGCCTGGCCTCTGGGTATAATTTTAAAGGTAGAAATTGCTTGAATTGCTAATGATTTAGATGTGGGTATGAGCAGGAATAAGAGAAGTCATGAGTGTATCCAAGATTTTTGCAGCTGATGGAATGATGTCACTATTTACTGAGATGAGGAAGACTAATTGGAGAAAGAGGTTATAAGAATTTGCAACTCAGGTAGAAGATCCAGGCTGGAGATATAATTTGAGAATGATTAGCAAGTAGGTGGTTTTTAAACCTATGAGACTAAACAAGATCATGAGATACATAAGAGATTAGGTAGAGAAGAGGTCCCCATCCCAGGACCTTGCCTGGGTCTTTTAGGCCTGGAGGAAAAGAGTGGCCTTCAGGGATTAAGAAAGTGTTTACCAAAGGAGGGAGTGACAGTCATCTATCAGGACCTACCAAAGAGGTCAAAGTGGATGTAGCTGAGAATTGAGAATTGACTGCTGGATTTGGCAATATGAAGGTTGTGGGCACCCTTAACAAGCAGTTGCAGTAGAGTAGTGGTGACAAGGCCTGATTACAGGGGATTGAGAAGAGAATGGGAGGTAAGGCAGAGACTAGATAAGCCTTTCAAGAGTTTCCGTCTCCAGTATGTCTTTTTAAAATTATGACCAGTGAGGCCGGGCGCAGTGGCTCACGCCTATAATCCCAGCACTTTGGGAGGCCGAGGCGGGCAGGTCACGAGGTCAAGAGATCGAGATCATCCTGGCCAACATGGTGAAACCCCATCTCTACTAAAAATACAAAAAAATTAGCTGGGCGTGGTGGTACATGCCTGTAGTCCCAGCCACTTGGGAAGCTGAGGCAGGAGAATTGCTTGAACCCGGGAGGCAGAGGTTGCAGTGAGCCGAGGTCGTGCCACTGCACTCCAGCCTGGCGCCTGGTCATGGAGTGAGACTCTGTCTCAAAAAATAAAATAAAATAAAATAAAATAATAACCAGTGAAATGTTCACAGATGCCTTTTTTCAAAAATAAAATTTTCTAGGCCGGGCGCGGTGGCTCACGCCTGTAATCCCAGCACTTTGGGAGGCCAAGGCGGGTGGATCACGAGGTCAAGAGATCGAGACGATCCTGGTCAACACGGTGAAACCCCGTCTCTACTAAAACTACAAAAAATTAGCTGGGCATGGTGGCGCATCCCTGTAATCCCAGCTACTCAGGAGGCTGAGGCAGGAGAATTGCCTGAACCCAGGAGGCAGAGGTTGCGGTGAGCCGAGATCGCGCCATTGCACTCCAGCCTGGGTAACAAGAGTTTCGCTCTTGTTAC
>NW_022437002.1:9848155-9889601 GCF_009761245.1 Sapajus apella | reverse complement strand
AACAAACAAAAAAAATAAAATTTTCTTTTCTTTTCTTTCTTTAGACTTTCTTCTCTCTTTTTCTCTCTTCTTTCCATCCTCTTCTTTTTCTTTCTTCCTTTCTTCCATCTCTCCTTTTCCTTTCTTCTCTCTTTTGGTAGATACAGGGTTTCATCACGTTGGCCAGGCTGGTCTCGAACTCCTGACCTCAAGTGATTCGCCTGCCTCGGCCTCCCAGAATGCTGGGATTACAGGCATGAGCCACTGTGCCCAGCCCATTATCTGTAAATGTTTCTATATGTAACCGTCTACGTTAAGATAAACATGAATTCATACTGATGCCTCCAACTCTAATCCATTACCACATGGATTGTTCTGTCTTTCTTACCTGGAACCTCCCACTCCAACAGTGGAAAACCTGGCTCCTTCTGTCTGCCAGCTATATACTCAGTTGTTTAATTCCAATATACTTGTATAGTGGTTTCAGAATTGTTAACCTGTACCCCCATGGAAACACCATTATCAACCAGAGTACAGTGCTTATGTACAGTTCCATTTGCCTTTAGTCTTACAGATTCCACTCATTTCCAAATTTACTTAGGTAAACACTTCTCCTCTACTCCCTTCAATGAGGTTGTTTCATACGTTTGTGATATAGGTTAGACACTTTTGTCATGTTCCGGATTTTACTCCACAGTTTCCTGACGTCCTAAGTGATTTTTTAAAATTTGCATACATGAAGGTTCATTCTTTGTGCTGTAAAAATCTGTGAGTTTTGAAACCCATAGATAGTGCCATGTATCCAGCATTACAGTTTCTTTTGTTTTTTTTTTTTTTGGTGCCATGACTGAGATGCATTACAGTTTCTTTGAGAATAGTTTTGCTAGGCCAGGCGCGGTGGCTCACGCTTGTAATCCCAGCACTTTGGGAGGCCGAGGCGGGTGGATCACGAGGTCAAGAGATCGAGACCATCCTGGTCAACATGGTGAAACCCCGTCTCTACTAAAAAACTACAAAACATTAGCTGGGCATAGTGGTGCGTGCCTGTAATCCCAGCTACTCAGGAGGCTGAGGCAGGAGAATTGCCTGAACCCAGGAGGCAGAGGTTGCGGTGAGCCGAGATCGCGCCATTGCACTCCAGCCCGGGTAACAAGAGCGAAACTCCGTCTCAAAAAAAAAGAAAAAAAAAAAAAAAAGAGAATAGTTTTGCTGTCCCAAAAAGTCCCCTGTCCTTCATCAATTTGACCTGACCCTCACCCCCAAACCCCCTGGCAACCATTGATGTGTTTACCATCCCTATAGTTTTGTCTTATCCAGAATGTTGTGTAATTGGAATCATATAATATACAGCCTTTTCAGACGGGCTTCTTTCACTTGGCAATATGCATTTGAGATTCATTCATGTGTTTTCATGGCTTGATAACTCATTCCTTTTTATTGCTGAGTACTTTATTATATGGCTGTTTCATAGTTTGTCCATTCATCTATTGCAATACATCTTGGTTGCTTCCAGTTTTTGGTGATTATAAATAATGCTGCTATAAACATTTCTGTTCAGGGTTTTATGTGTACAAAAATTATTTTTCTTGTCTTTTTTTTTTTAGAGGTGGGGTCTCCCTCTGTCACCCAGGCTGGAGTGTAGTGACAGGATCACAGCTCACTGCAGCCTTGAACTCCTGGGCTCATGTAATCTTTCCTCCTCAGCCTCCAGAGTAGCTAGGACTGTGGACATGTGCCATCACATATTTTATTTATTTTATTATTTTCTAAGAGATGGGGGTTTCTATTGTCCAGACTGATCTGAAACTCCTGGGCTCAAGCAGTCCTCCTGCCTCAGCCTTCCAAATAACTGGGACTATTGTCCACATGGCATAAGCTATGTGCCCAGCAGATTTTCAAATCAGTAAATACCTAGGAGTGTGATGGCTAGATCATATGGTAAGACTGTTTAACTTTGAAAGAAACTGCCAAACTGTCTTCCAAAGTGGCTGAATGGTTTTCCATGCCTACTGTCAGTGAATGAGAGTCACTGCTCCTCTGCATCCTTGTCAGCAATTGGAATTGTCAGATGGTTTTCTTTTCTTTTTTTTTTTTTTTTTTTTTTTTTAATTTCAGTCATTCTAACGGGTGTCCCGGTACACCATTACTAACTCAAATACCTTAGCTCTCTAAGCTTTATTATAGCTCAGTGAGAGTAAAGCAAGAGAGGTAGAATACAGCTGTGGATTTCATTTCCAGAAATAATTATTAAGTTAACTATGGTGTAGTAGAATTCTAGACACAACCTATTCTAGTTCTCCTTTCTTATTTTTGTTATATTTTGGAGATTTTGGAAAGATTACCTCAAACATTTTGGAATGTTTGAGGTAATCTTTCCAAAATGCTACAGACTTGAACTTGGATGTTATGTATTTAAACATATAAGGCACACAGGTGCCAGGCGGGGTGGCTCACGCCTGTAATCCCAGCACTGGGAGGCCAAGGTGGGTGGATCACCTGAGGTCAGGAGTTTGAGACCAGCCTGGCCAACATGGTGAAACCCATCTCTACTAAAAATACAAAATTACCTGGGTGTGGTGATGTGCATCTGTAATCCCACCTGCTCAGGAGGCTGAGGCTGGAGAATTGTTTGAACCTGGGAGGCAGAGGTTGCAGTGAGCCAAGCTTGAGCCACTACACTCTAGCCTGGGCAACAGAGCAAGACCCTGTCTTAAAAAACAACAACAACAACAACAAAAAAAAGAAAAACATATAGGCACATAGGGATTCATGTACATTGTACATTTAATATTGAATTGTATAATTGCACTGCCATCTGCTTTGGTACAGCTCATGAGCTAAGAATGATTTTATGCATATTTAAATGTTTGAAAAGATTCAAGAGAATAATGTTTTGTGATATGTGAAAATTGTATCATATTCAAATTTCAGTGTCTATAAATAATATTTCACTGGAATGTAGCCACACTCCCAGCTGCTTTTGCACTATAGCGGCAAAGTTGAACAGTTGCAAGAGACTGTATGATTGCAAAGCCCAGGGTATTTACTCTGTGGCCCTTTACAGAAAAAGTTTGCTGACCCCTGGCACAGGATGAGTAGGAGTTAGCCTAATAAAGCAGAGTGAGGAAGAGGGAACTTGCTTTCTGATGGGGTCTTTTTATAGCTGTAGTAACTCTAATATACTTAGAGCGTGGCATCAAGGAGGTAGGGGCTGAAGGACTATGGTGAGTATTGGGACTGGAGCAGTGGGCAGGATCCAGACTGGGAAGAGCCTTGGCAACTGTATGTAGGGATTTGGGCTTATCCAGTATGAAGCCTTTAAAAGATTTAAAGTGATATGATCTGATTTCCTTTTTTTTTTTTTTTTTTTTTTTTGAGATGGAGTCTCACTCTGTTGCCTGGGCTAGAGTACAATGGCGTGATCTCGGCTCACTGCAACCTACGCCTCCCAGGTTCAAACAATTCTCCTGCCTCAGCCTCCTGAGTAACGGAGATTACAGGTGCCCGCCACCACACCTGACTAATTTTTGTATTTTTAGTAGAGATGGGGGTTTTACTATATTGGCCAGGTTGGTCTTGAACTCCTGACCTCATGATCTGCCTGCCTCGGCTTCCCAAAGTGCTGGAATCACAAGTGTGAGCCACCGCACCCGGCCCTAATTTACTTTAAAAAAAAAAATCCTCTGGCCACAGTGTAGAGATTGGGTTGGAGAGGGTGGGGTGAGAAAAGGGGCAGGGAAACTAGTTGAGATTTTATAATCATTCAGGGGAGAAATTGGTAACTTAGACTAGCACAGTGACATTGGGGATAGGAATATATTGGTTTGAAAGGCATTTAGGAAGCAAAATTGAAAGAGTTTGGTGTCTTAGTTTAGCCTTAGTCTATAGGCTGTTATAACAAAATACCATAAAGTGGTAGTTTATAAACAACAGAGATTTGGCTGGGCATGGTGGCTCACATCTGTAATCCCAACACTTTGAGAGGCTGAGGTGGGAGAATCACTTGAGCCCAAGAGTTCAAGACCAGCCTGGGAAACATAGCAAAAGTCCAGATCTATAAAAAAAAAAAAAAAAAAAAAAAACAAAAAGTTAGCTGGGCATGGTGACGTGTGCCTGTAATCCCAGCTACCCAAGAGGCCGAGGTGGGAGGATTGCATGAGCCCTGGAGGTCGAGGCTACGGTGAGCCATGCTCAGGCTACTGTACTCCAGCCTGGAGACCCTGTCTCAAAAAAAAAAAAAAAAAGAAAAAGAATTAAAAAGAATACAGAAAATAACCCCACAAAACAAAAGCAGAGATTTATTTTTCACAGCTTTAGAGGCTGAGAAGTCCAAGATCAAGGTGCCGGCAGATTCAGTGTCTGGTGAGGGCCTGCTTTCTGGCTTAGTGGCAGCTGTCTTTTCACTGTGTTCTCACATAGCAAAAGGAGGAACTCTAGTCTCCTCAGCCCTTATAAGGGCACTAATCCCAATCATGAAGGCTCCACCCTTGTGACCTAAACACCTCATATCTCGCAAAGACCGCACCTCCTAGTACATTATCTTGGGGGTTACGATTTCAACATATGACTTTGGGCAGGGGTATAAATATTCAGTCTATAGGATTTAGTGATTGGAGGCATTAAAGTGTGATTATTTTCATGTTTCAAATGATTGTGCTTTTTTTTTTTCCAAAAGTTTGTTTTTCTGGTTCATGTGAATGTATGGTTAAGAAATCCATGTTCAGTAATAGTCTTTAGAGCAAAATTCTTGAGTGGTGTTTCATTCCTCCAGAGCTCCTTCCCATAACTTGGGTATTAAAATCACATCTCCCTGTGACCTCTTCATGTTGTTCCCTGTTGACAAGAGATCTGGCTTTTAAAGAGCAGAGAAGCTATTGGTAGGTTAATTTTCCTTTCCAGGTTTATCTTGGTTTAACGACTTTCCCAAAATATTTCTGGATTGGGCCCTTGAGCTCTTTGGTTTTCAAGATAATTTGTTAACAATGACAGGCGCTTCTCATTTTCTAGAGCACTTAGACTATTTCCGGTTTTAATCTCTGACCCTTGCCTTTCTCCTCTTTGGAGTGGAAGTCACTGTATTATGTTTTATAATATGTTTTGTAGCTTTTAAAGTGCCTATTCACATGTCAACTCAGTTGATCCTACAGTAAACCTGTGAAGAAGGCAGGACAGGTCAAATTACTGAGATTGAGAGAGGTTAGATGGATTTTCCAAAGTCAGGTCAACAAATAGTAAAGCAGGTGATTAAAACTGAGGTTTTTCAGATTTCGTTGTTTTATTCTTTCTATAATGTACCTTGTCTCCAAGAAAAGGGAGTTAGACTAGCTGTAATAGTTACATTTTCAGCAGTAAAGATACCCAAATGAAATACTTTTTTCTCCTTCTGTGCATGATCTGTGGAATCTGTGGAAGCAATATGTGGACTACCAATGATTCCTAGACTACAATTTGTGAAGCTGTTGTCTGTATATTGAAGCATATATATGTATATTTTATTTTAATTAATTAATTAATTTTTGAGATGGAGTTTCACTGTTGTTGCCCAGGCTGGAGTATAATGGCGTGATCTTGGCTTACCATAACCTCTGCCTTCCAGGTACAAGCGATTTTCCCGCCTCAGCCTTCCAAGTAGCTGGGATTAGAGACCTGAGCTACCACACCCAGCTAATTTTGTATTTTTCCATGTTGGTCAGGCTGGTCTCAAACTCCCGACCTCAGGTGATCCATCCGCCTCGGCTTCCTAAAGTGCTGGGATTACAGGCATGAGTCACCATGCCCAGCCTATATATGTATATTTTAATTCCTTCTCCTTCCCTTTAGGTGGTTCTAACTTTGATGGTTTGAGGCCAAATGGGAAGGGACTGCCTATGGACCAAAACTCCAGTGATCAAGATAAACCAGAAAGCTTGCAACCAAGGTAATGCAACTCTCCCTTCATTTGTCTCTTGTAGGACTGATGTTCTCCTCATAGTACAGAGACCATTACTGGGCATAATGTAAGTCGTTCCAGGGTGGCTGGCCTAGGAAATGTTCTTTTTATTTATTTATTTATTTTTTTAAGATGGAGTTTCACCATGATGGCCAGGCTGGTCTTGAACTCCTGACCTCAAGTGATCCACCCACCTCAGCCTCCCAAAAGATAAAACACTTGTGTCAGTATTTTAGTTATGACTATAAATACAGTATAATGCCAAGAATAATGAAATATAAATTTTTATTGGCTTCCTTTTATTTTGAATTATTCCTGTAGAATAGATGTACATAGTAAAATGATCAAATCAAAGGATCTAGAGGGTTTTATAGTTTTTTTTCTTTTTTTTTTTTTTGAGACAGAGTCTCACTTTGTTACCCCGTCACTACAGCCTGCGCCTCCCAGGTTCAAGTGGTTCTCCTGCCTCAACCTCCCGAGCACCTGGGATTATAGGCATGCACCACCACACCTGGCTCATTTTTGTATTTTTGGTAGAGATGGGATTTCACCATGTTGGCCAAGCTGGTCTTGAACTCCCAGCCTCAAGTGATCCACCTACTTCGACCTCCCAAAGTGCTGGGATTACAGGCATGAGCCACTGCACCCGCCTGTCAATTCCATGTTCTAATCCATATTCTGCTACCATACATGTGGGTGATGACACTGGGTTTCATTTTTCTCATTTAGAACTGGGGGAATTGGATTATCCTTAAGGTGCCCCTCTGGTCTGAAATTCTGTGACTCTATTATCAGGAAAGTCTCCAGACCAATATATTATACAATCAACAAAATATAAATTTACCTAATTCCACATAGAAATAGTGTTATTTTAGTAAATAAATTTTACTTTGGCCTCCTTTAGTCTTCTGTGACTTAGATGGGATCTTTTAGCTTTATATTCATTCATTTTGCCATGGGACTCATCTACATACGAAAAAAATGTTTTTGTTTTTCCAGACAGAATAAATCCAAGTCCCAAATTACTGACATGGTTCGGTCCTCCACTATCACAGTCTCAGACAAGGCTCATATTTTATCCATGCAGAAGTTTGGACTGCGAGATACTATTGTAAAATCACATCTACTACAGAAAGAAGAGGATTATACCTACATCCAGAACTTCAGGTAGGTAACTGGGTCCTATGATGTTTTCAGAACAGAATGATCTTTTTATTTATTTATTTTTTTGAGATGGAGTCTTGCTCTGTCACCCAGGCTGAAGTGCAGTGGTGCAATCTCTGCTCACTGCAACCTCCGCCTTCAGGGTTCAAGTGATTCCTTTGCCTCAGCCTCCTGAGTAGTTGGGATTACAGGCATGCACCACCATGCCTGGCTGATTTTTGTATTTTTAGCAGAGATGGTATTTCACCATGTTGGCCAGGCTGGTCTCAACCTCCTGACCTCAGGTGATCTGCCCGCCTCAGCCTCCCAAAGTGCTGGGATTACAGGCATGAGCCACCATGCCTGGCCCCAGAATGATCATTTGGCTCTCTGGAATTTGAGCACTTCCTCCTATACCTGGATTTGGAGGCATACTCTTCTATAGACTCTCTCCCCTCGTTTTTGAAGTGAGTGATTCTATGCACTGTTTACTAACAGGCATTTATTCTGTGCTCTCTCTAGGTGGGCACTGTGGTAGGTGTGGTATAGTGGAATGACACGACTTGCAGATAGTTACAACTTGCAGTTAGTTACAGAAATATTTGCAGAGACAAATTGGTACAGAAGAAGGAGCACCATCATGATTCTTTCATTTTTTTTTTTAATGTTTTATCTTTTTTTTTTTTTTTTTTGAGACGGAGTTTCGCTCTTGTTACACAGGCTGAAGTGCAATGGCACGATCTTGGCTCACCGCAACCTCCGCCTCCTGGGTTCAGGCAATTCTCCTGCCTCAACCTTCTGAGTAGCTGGGATTACAGGCACGCACCACCATGCCCAGCTAATGTTTTGTATTTTTAGTAGAGACGGGGTTTCACCATGTTGACCAGGATGATCTCAATCTCTTGACCTTGTGATCCACCCGCCTCGGCCTCCCAAAGTGCTGAGATTACAGGCTTGAGCCACCGCGCCCAGCAATGTTTTATCTTTTTGAGACAAGGTCTCGCTTTGTTGCCCAGGGTGGAGTGCGGTGATGCAATCACAGCTCACTGCAGCCTCAACCTCCCAGGCTCAAGTAACCCTCCCACCTCAGCTGCTGGAGTAGCTGGTAATACACGTGGGTATACCACTACGCCTAGCTAATTTTTTAAGTTTTGTAGAGACAGTGTCTCACTATGTTGCCCACGCAGATCTCAAGCTCCTGGGCTCGAGCAATCCTCCTGCCTTGGCCTCCCAAAATGTTGAGGTTATAAGTGTGAGCCACCACACCCAGCCCCGTGATTCTTATGTATCCCTCCAAGGTTCTGTACTCCCTTGGTCATTCTGGCCCTTTGAAGAAAGTCATTTAGAGTGAAATTAGTAAAACGAAGTTAGCTGGTGTTTGGTAATCTTTTTGGGCAAGATTACTAAAAGCTAAATGAATAAAGGTTGTGGGATTCTGCTAGATCTTTCAGAATCATTGCATTGGGACTCTAGATAAAATAACATTGTTTCTAGCGATATAAACTGTGAATTATGGTGAAGAAATAGCCTTTTGAACACTGTTGTTGCTTTCTTGCCAAAGTAATTACCAAAGCACTTTTCAGTTTTTCATTTCATTAGTATATACAGGGCAAAGAATTATGCAGATAATGGCTGGATAATGGCCATTTAAAGAAAGTAGGAATGTTCAGAATAGGCCTATACTGTTGAAATTTTTCTCACAAAAGCAACAGATACCATAACAGACCACAAGTCACCCCTTGGTGCTTTAGTCCTGATCAGAAATGATATTATTTTTTTTTTTGGGACGGAGTTTCGCTCTTGTTACCCAGGCTGGAGTGCAACGGCACGATCTCGGCTCACCGCAACCTCCGCCTCCTGGGTTCAGGCAATTCTCCTGCCTCAGCCTCCTGAGTAGCTGGGATTACAGGCACACGCCACCATGCCCAGCTAATTTTTTGTATTTTTAGTAGAGACGGGGTTTCACCGTGTTGACCAGGATGGTCTCGATCTCTTGACCTCGTGATCCACCCGCCTCGGCCTCCCAAAGTGCTGGGATTACAGGCTTGAGCCACCACGCCCGGCCAGAAATGATATTTTTTTATGTCTGTAAATGCCACTCCGCAGAGACTAAAACCAGCATAAATCAGCATAAAATGCTTTCTTCTGTAATCTCCATAGTGATTTGCAGTCATTACTACTTTCTCCTTGGTGACAGGTTTTTTGTGGGAACATACAATGTTAATGGACAGTCTCCCAAAGAATGCCTTCGGCCCTGGCTGAGCGAAGGTATCGAAGCCCCAGATGTCTACTGTGTCGGGTGAGTGCTTTTCTTCTCGTCCTGTCTCCATCTTCAAGCACACAGAACTGTGGTTGAGGATGGGTCTTCACAGCAGGTGAAGGATTTGAAAAATGAACAGGTGCTTATAACAGCTGCTTCCCCGTTTGATGTTCTTCCTCATGGCAAGCAAATGTCTGCCACTGTTAAAGTGAAGTGCTTGGCATTTAAGTGCTAATATTTAACTTTTAGTGTAATCTTCTGTTAAAATACTGAATTGCATCCTGAACTCAGTGCATCCTGAATTGAACTTTACTGCTTAGACATTCAATCCTTTTTTGATTACAAAGCAAAAATGTCTTTTGCCAGAGAAGGAAGGTTACCTGAAGAAAGTTCCATCAGTTAGTTTTTTTCTTTTTTTTTTTTTAACCTTCTCATTACTATACTGGGCCTTACTGGTGGAGAGGGGCAGCAAAGCTTGTATAGTATATTGAAAAGAACTAGAATTTGGAATTTATATAGACCTAGGTTTGAATCTGGTTTACCACTTGGTGCTTGTGTGAACCAGGGACTACAGATGTAGAATAGTGACACTTCAAACTACTTCTTAGGCTGGTCATGAAAAGGAATGGGGTTTTGTTTGCAAAAGCACCTGGAAAGTTCCTTGGCATTTAGTTCCTTGGCTCTAAGTGTTTGTTTATTTTTTCCTCCTCAGAGTCCTGAAGTTTAGCTAGAAAGCTAGAGCTTATGCACCTAAACCAATCTGAGAATGTGTCATTTGCACATTACTTTTCTTTACTATCTAACTGGCTGCTTCTCCAAATAGGTTCCAAGAGCTTGATCTGAGTAAGGAAGCTTTTTTCTTTCATGATACCCCAAAGGAGGAAGAGTGGTTTAAAGCTGTGTCAGAGGGACTTCATCCAGATGCCAAATATGCAAAGGTAAGAGAGGAGTCAGGGACCTTTTCATTTTATGTTGCCATGCAGGGAAATTCCAAGATCATTTTTCACCTTTTACATGACCTTTATCTTTTTTATTTTTGAGACTGAGTCTTGTTCTGTCGCCAGGCTGGAGTGCAGTAGTGGGATCTCGGCTCATTGCAACCTCCGCCTCCTGGGTTTAAGCAATTCCCCTGCCTTAGCCTCCGGAGTAGCTGGGATTACATGTGCACGCCACCATGCATGGCCAACTTTTTGTGTTTTAGAAGAGATGGGGTTTCACCATGTTGGCCAGGATGGTCTCGATCCCCTGACCTCCTGATCCACCCGCCTCAGCCTCCCAAAATGCTGGGATTACAGGTGTGAACCACCGTGCCCAGCCCATAACCTTTATCTTAAGCCAATCTTAATTATCCCACAATTTTAATTTCCAGATCTTCCAGAAGGGGTGCCTCTGGGTGGGAAAGATGCAGGGTGTCGGCACTCATAGGTTAGTACGTAGCATGCTTGGTGAGTTGAACAGATGATTACCTGTGTTCTAGCGTGGAGAAAGAGAGATGTTAATACTCTCAGCCAGCTTCCAGACCGCTTTTCCTTTGGAGTATTTATTCCTGTTTGCAACTTCTATTTAATGCCATGTCTTTCATTTCCAGGTGAAGCTCATCCGACTGGTTGGGATCATGCTGCTGTTATATGTCAAACAGGAGCATGCAGCATATATCTCAGAAGTGGAAGCTGAGACTGTGGGGACAGGAATCATGGGGAGGATGGTGAGTCCTTGATTGATATGTTTGGCACATTGAGGACCTTAACTCCTGAGGTATTGACTGCTTCTGATGACACAGAGACTACACATGTCCCAGTTTGAAGGTGCCAGTGTTCCAGGATGAATCATACCCTCAAGCAGGGCTCAGTCGAGCAAACTATTTAGAAACTGCATTTTAGTGAACTGCCTGCTGATTTAACCAACTAGCGCCTATCCTTGTATTCACCAACACTAGAGCCTCCGGTTGATCCTCCCATTTCACCCATGAAGTATGTTGCAGAAACTATGGTGGGTCATCCAGGAAAACAAAGAATGCTGATAGTAGGTTTGCAGTTTCCTCTTCTTCTTGAGGCCATTAAAGTTCTCTTTTTAGGTTCTTCTATAAGAGCTTAGCTTTGTGTGGCGAAGGGCACATATGGTTTGCCTGTGATTTAGTGTAAAGAACACTGGATTGAGGGAGCTAAGTTTTGGGGCTGGCGCGGTGGCTCACAACTGTAATCCCAGCACTTTGGGAGGCCGAGGTGGGTGGATCACTTGGGGCCAGGAATTCGAGAGAGCTAGGTTTTGGACTCAGCTTTGCCACTGACTGGCTAGTCATTCTGCCTTCTTATTTTTTTTTTAATCTGTAAAATATAGATAATAAGCTCACAGGATTATTATAAAGATTAAGACAAAACATTTTGAAAGTCTGTAGGTTTAAATGACTGACACAGTTAAGTTTGAATTGGATTTCTTTGGGGATCCTTTCCACAGGGCAACAAGGGAGGCGTGGCGATCAGGTTCCAGTTCCACAACACCAGCATCTGCGTTGTGAATTCTCACTTGGCAGCACACACTGAAGAGAATGCGAGGAGGAACCAGGACTATAAGGACATTTGTTCTCGAATGCAGTTTTATCAGCTTGACCCAAGCCTTCCCCCTCTCACCATCAGCAAGCACGAGTGAGTCTGGGCTTCCACCCCCATACCATTTACCATGAATGCATAGAGTTATGGGCTCTGTCTTTTGATGAGGAGATGCCTGGTGGCGGTTTCCCATTGCTGCAATGGTGGCTGCCACCTCTTGGTTATACATGGATTATATCTCTTGAAAATTTTT
This sequence comes from Sapajus apella, assembly GCF_009761245.1. Classification (NCBI taxonomy): domain Eukaryota; kingdom Metazoa; phylum Chordata; class Mammalia; order Primates; family Cebidae; genus Sapajus; species Sapajus apella. The sequence goes on along the minus strand of NW_022437002.1, from coordinate 9,877,491 downwards.
ACTTTCCTAACTTACCATCTGGCAGATCTCTAGAGCCTTTCTCTTTTTTTATTTTTAAATTTTTATTTGCATGTCATCCTTGCTCAGGGGCCATGCTAATCATCTCTGTATCGTTTCAATTTTAGTATATGTGCTGCCGAAGCAAGCACACTCCAGAGTGTTTCTCAAGCATTATGTGTCCTTGGGAAAGTATAAGGTTTATTTATTTAGTTTTTTAATTTTGAGATGGAGTCTCGCTGTATCACTAGGCTGGAGTGCAGTAGTGCTATCTTGCCTCATTGTAACCTCCACTTCTTGGGTTCAAGTGAGTCTCCTGCATTAGCCTCCTGAGTGGCTGGGACTACAGGTGCGTGCCACCATGCTGGGCTAATTTTTGTATTTTTAGTAGAGATGAGATTTCACCATGTTGGCTAGGCTGGTCTCGAACTCCTGACCTCAGGTGATCCATCTGCCTCGTCCTCCCAAAGTGCTAGGGTTACAGGCATGAGCCACTGCATCTGGCCAAGGTTTATTTTATTTTTCAATATTTAATTTATCAACATGTATGAGAGTCTTTGGCTGCTGTAGTATAGCAGCTAGAAGTAGTTAAGAAGAAAGTGAGGCTGGGTGGAGTGGTTCATGCGTGTTATCCCAGGACTTTAGGAGGCTGAGGAGGGGGATTGCTAGAGCTCAGGGGTTCAAGAATAGCCTGGGCAACATAGTGTCTCTGAAAATATTTAAAAAATTAGCTAGGGTGTTGCTGCATGTCTGTAATCCCAGCTACTCAGGAAGCTGAGGCAGAAAGAACAGAAAGGGAAGGGGAAGAGAAAGGCAAGGAGAGGAGAAAGGAAAAACGAAAGGAAGGAAAGGAGAGGAGAAAGGAGAGGGAAAAGTTTATTTTGGGCAGGGAATATGACAAAACGTCAGTTCACAGCTATATTGTAGTCTGAGTTCTGCTTAAGATTTATCTTTTTTCTTTTATTTTTTTTAAGATTTATTTTAATTTTGGTCTGTCTACATCCAACATTATGAAGAAAACCAAAGAATGAGCATATCAAACCCAGTTTTTAGAAGTATGTTTTAGTATTTTATATATCTACTTTTTTTTTTTTTTTGAGGTAGAGTTTTGCTCTTGCTGCCCAGGCTGGAGTGCAGTGGCACGATCTTGGCTCACTGCATCCCCCGCCTCCCAGGTCCAAGCGATTTTCCTGCCTCAGCCTCCGGAGTAGCTGGGACTACAGGTGCACACCACCACACCTGACTAATTTTTGTTTTTTAGTAAAGACAGGATTTCACCACGTTAGCGAGGCTGGTCTCGAACTTCTGACCTCAGGAGATCCACCCGCCTTGGCTTCCCAAAGTGCTGGGATTACAGGTGTCAGCCACCATGCCTGGCTCTTTTTTTCTTTTTAATTCAACTTCACAAAGCTACAGTTGCAGCTGCTGAGAGCATCTTGTGCTAATTTTTGTTTCTTCTCTTTATTTTATCTCATTTATTTCTAAAACTTCCTATTTGTCTAAAGTCAAAGCCTTAGAATTTTAGACTTTAGGATAACAGTTGAAGTGTATGCCACTTCTTTTATAAAGAGGTAGAAGCCACTGGAGCCGTGATGTCTGCCAAGGAGTAAACAGAGTTATGCTTCTTGTCCTGCCTGCTGAAGTGGAACTGTCTGGAACTTTTTAGTGTTCTGGAAGCTGACAGGATGGTTTTTCTTCTCCAGGGAACCTAGCAGGGAGTGTCTTGCAGCCGAGCTCTTCTATTCTGGTGAACCTGCAGCATCCTAGTTTGTGAGGTCGCAGCTTATGTGTCAGTTTGTCTGCTTTTAGTTTGTGGATGCATTAATTTTGGTGTGTGTGTACTGCTGTGCAGATTCTCTAATGACATGGTTGCTGGCTTCAGATACAGCAGTATTTGACTTAATGAGATGTACATTGTCATCAGGGAGCCTTCAGTTAGCTTTTTCCCAAAGCAGCAAGAGGAATAAAACACCTTCTACACTCTACCCAACAGCACAAAAAGAGCCAACCAATGATATGGTAGGGATTAAATCTATGCTCCACTATAAAGTTTGAAATTTGTTTTCTTTTTTTTTTAAGAGACAGGGTTTCACTATCTTGGCCAGGCTGGTCTTGAACTCCTGACCCTGTGATCCACCTGCCTCAGCGTCCCAAAGTGCTGGGATTACAGGTGTGAGCCACCATACCCGGCCTTGAACTTTGTTTCAGAGGAACTCTGCTTTAGAAATAAAGGCTGAAAGTGTGTTTTGTGGACTGCAGTATACACAGAGGCAGAGGTGGCATTGTGTGGCATCATCTGGTTTGGGGTCCCTGGGTGATTGACAGGACTCTCAATTCTTGATCTTTTTTCCTTATTCCTAGGAATGGGGTAAATTACTATTTTTTAGATCTTATCAGACTATCTTTCCAACCTACAGAAATAAAATAGTTAAGGAGAACGCAAGGCTATTTATAAGGAGCTTAGACCAAGAGACAATTATCACAAGCAAGCATCACATTAGAGTATTAAATGGGATGGCAAGAGAAAAAAATTTCCTGAACAGTTGAGCCATTTCCTCACTCACCTCCCAAGAGGCTGAGCCTCAGGGGCCTTTCGTCAGAAGCACCCTGGGTAGGTTGGGCTAAAGTTCCTCCTAAACCCTGTTACCTTTGTGCTCTGCCCTCACAGTGTGATCTTGTGGCTGGGGGACCTCAACTACAGGATAGAAAACATGGATGTGGAAAAAGTGAAAAAGCTCATCGAAGAGAAGGACTTTCAAACCCTATATGAATATGATCAGGTACAGATGGCCACCTGTGCCCTCTTCCAGCAGCTGTCCTCCACTGTGAGGGCACGGAAAAGCCTGGCTTCCAAACTCACAGCCTCTTCTTCCTTGGCTTGAGAGGTTTCTCTGAGTTCCTGATGTTGTCCAGTCATTTCTTCATTTCATCTGCATTCCCTTTTCCATAATTGTCTCCCTATTGCTTCTTTCCTGAAGCACATTTTCTCCTTTGGAAGCAAGAGTGTGTTCTCTCTCTCACTTTCTCATTCATTCATTCAAGAGGTCTGAAGTTGGGGCTAAAAGAGTACCAACTTTCTATAAAGAAAGGACTTGGTATATTTAAGATGATGTAATAATTGTTTTTAGTATGAGCCTTCTTCCCCTCTGTGCTTCTCCTCACCAGACTTCTCCATTGTGAGTGACAGCTCTTCCCACATGGCTTTCCTCACTTCCTACAGGAATCAGTAACCTGCTGTTCTCCATCATTGCTTGATGGAGCATTTCCCTCTCAGAGCACTCGACGTTTCACAAGAGAATCTGTTCCTCTGTGACTTTCTTCTGGCTACTGCTCTCAGTAGATTTCAGACTTGTTTAGGTGGTCAGGTTGTTTAGAGTGTTAAACATTCTTTTTTGTTGTTGTTCTGTAGCCTCCCTTTTAATAACTTTAGTATTGTCGTTAATCTAAATATTTCCATTATATTTTTTCCTCCAGTGCAGATTAACTAAAGAGAAGGAATCTCAACTTATTTATGTCTTTCTATTTTTTTATCTCCTCTGTGTTCTGGTCTGAGGCATTCTAACTTCCCTTGTAGTTTAATACCCATCTCTACCTGCCTTCTTTTCTGGTCTTTCCTGAAGCAATAGTACCCATTTTGTGTGTTATCTGCCTACTACATGGTTTTAAGGTCTGTACATTCATACCTAGCTTATATTCATACCTACATTTTAACTATTTTCTGTTGCTTTTGAATAGGAATTTGGCAAGTGGTGTCTACTCAATAGCTGACCATGTGCAATGTTAGAGGTGACAGTTCTTCACCAGTCCATGCAGTGCCACGCTTGGTGCTTCAGGGAAGAGGGAGGAGTACCTGTGTTTTGTTTTGTTTTTTTGAGACAGAGTATCCCTCTATTGCTCAGGCTGGAGTGCAGGGGCGCGATCTCGGCTTACTGCAACCCCTGCCTTCTTGGTTCAAGCGATTTTCCTGCCTCAGCTTCCTGAATAGTGGGGACTACAGGTGTGCGCAACCATGCCAGACCAGGCTAGTTTTTTTTTTTTTTGTATTTTTACTAGAGATGGGGTTCTCCATGTTGGCCAGGCTTGTCTCGAACTCCTGACCTCATGATCCACCCACCTCGGCCTCCCAAAGTGCTGGGATTACAGGCATGAGCCACCGTGCCCGGCCAGCACCTGTAGTTTTTACGTTGCTGAGAGTGTGATCTGGAAGGCACTCCTAAAATTCATAGGAAGGGTGCTAACTGTTATCATAGTGTGTCAGGCACTGTTTAAGTTGACAGCGAATCTTTCTAACAACCCTATGAGGTAGATTCTATTATAAATCCAAAATTTGCAGCTGCAGCAACCAAGGCACAGAGCTTTCCCCAGTTCACGAAACTAATTTGACAACGCAGTTCTATCTTTGTGTATATTTGGAGCATCTATGCTATACAGATGAAGTGTTTGATACCTGGCAGAGAAAAACTATTAGTTTGTTAAGTGTAAGTGATACCTAATCCTCTTAAAGATATCTAAGTAAGGTGATAATCAGGCCCTTTGGGTGTAGCTATGCTGTTACAAAGGAGCCTTAGCCAGGCATGATGGCTTGCACATGCAGTCCCATCACTTTGGGAGGCCAAGGCAGGAGGATCACTTGAGGCCAAAAGTTTCAGACAAGCCTAGGCAGCCTAGTGAGACCGTGTCTCTAAAAAGTTTTTAAAAATAGCTGTGTGGTGGTGTACACCTGCAGTCCCAGCTACTTGGAAGGCTGAGGTGGGAGGATTGCTTGAGCCCAGGAGATGGTGGCTGTAGTGAACTATGGTCACACCATGGCACTCCAGCCTGGGTGACAGAGTAAGACCCTGTCTTTAAAAAATAAAAAAAAATTAAAAACAACTAAAAAAATAAAAACTATATACAGAAAAGAAATGGTCAGCTTGTTCACTTTCCTAGGAGTTAGCTAACTTAAGATATTATAGAAGCTGGGCATGGTGGCTTGTGCCTGTAATCCCAACACTTTGGGAGGCCAAGGCAGGCAGATTACTTGAGATCAGGCGTTTGAAACCAGCCTGGCCAACATGATGAAACCCTGTCTTTACTAAAAATACAAAAAAATTAGTTGGGCATGATGGCGCGAGCCTGTAATCCCAGCTACTCAGGAGGCTAAGGCAGAAGAATTGCTTGAACCTGGGAGGCAGAGGTTGCAGTGAGCCGAGATCGCACCACTGCACTCCAGCCTGGGCAACAAGAGCAAAACTCTATCTTCAAAAAAAAAGATCTTATAGAATAACTTTTTTGGGGGGCTTTTTCCTTTGAGTTAGAGTTTGAAGTCTAGACTGATATCCTTTTCCCCACTAATTCAAAGTTTGACCTTTTTATTGTGAGATTTGTTTTTTCTCCCATCATTTTGTATAGCTGAAAATTCAGGTGGACAAAAAGACTGTCTTTGAAGGCTTCACAGAGGGTGAGCTCACATTCCAGCCTACTTATAAATACGATACGGGCTCTGACGACTGGGATACCAGGTAGGTCAGAGGTTTCTTCAAATGACTGAACAAATGAAAACCCAGAAATTCTGGGAAGCACTTGCCCTTTTGGGCCTAAGGAAGAATATATGCTTCCTGTGACTTTTTCCCCATGTTTGGCACTCTGGTCAAACATTTTGTCTCAGTATTTGCTCATGAAGCAGCCTGCTTTCCCATGTATTTACTTTGTGACTGCCTTTGCCTTTGTTCCATAATAATTTTTAATACTGATTTACTTTTCAGCTGTGCCTAGGATGAGATGATTCCAACTAACTTAGCTGGTACTTGGTCATTACATAGTAGTTAATAGTTTTGTTTGTTTGTTTTGAGACAGTCTTGATCTGTTGCAGTGGCTGAATCTTGGCTCACTGCAACCTCCGCCTCCCGAGTTCAAGCGATTCTCCTGCCTCATCCTCCTGAGTAGCTGGGATTACAGGTGTGTGCTACCACGCCCAGCTAATTTTTGTATTTTTGTAGAGACAGGGTTTCGCCATGTTGGCCAAGCTGGTCTTGAACACCTGGCCTCAAGTGATCCGTCTGCCTCAGCCTCCCAAAGTCAGTAGTTAATATTTTTTTATTACTTACCATGTGCCATGTACTTTTATTGCTTACCATGTGCCACGTACTTTTGGTGCACTTGTTATTTTCTTATTTAATCCTCAAGACCCTGTTGAAGTAGGTACGATTTACCTCATTTTATGAGATTGGAAACTGAAGCATAGAAAAATTAAAGAGGCCCCAGGTAGCCAAGGGATACAGGGAGGATTTGAACCCAGGCAGAGGGAAATTCAGAGCCTGTCTCTTAACCAGCATCTTTTTTTTTTTTTTTTGATATGGAGTCTCACTTTGTCGCCAGGCTAGAATACGGTGGCGTAATCTTGGTTCACTGCAACCTCTGCCTCCTGGGTTCAAGCGATTCTCCTGCCTCAGCCTCCTGAATAACTGGGACTACAGGCACACACCACCACACGCAGCTAATTTTTGTATTTTTAATAGAGACGGGGTTTCACCATGTTGGCCAGGATGGTCTTAATCTCTTGACCTTGTGATCCACCTGCCTCGGCCTCCCAAAGTGCTAGGATTACAGGCATGAGTGACTGTGCCCGGCCTTAACCAGCATCTTTTAAAGACCATAGAGTGGCCGGGTGTGGTGGCTCACGCCTGTAATCCCAGCACTTTGGGAGGCTGAGGCAGGCAGATCATTATGCCAGGAGATCGAGATCATCCTGGCCATGGTGAAACCCCATCTCTACTAAAATACAAAAAATTAACCAGGCGTGGTGGAACGTACCTGTACTCCTAGCTACTCAGGAGGCTAAGGCAGGGGAATCGCTTGAACCTGGGAGACGGAGGTTGCTGTGAGCCGAGATTGTGACACTGTACTCCAGCCTGGCTAAAGATCAAGACTCCATCTCAAAAAAAAAGACCATAGAGTGCTTACTGTTAGATTGGTTTTTTAATTCTCTCCTAATTCTCATAGGAGGGTAAAGAACAGAGAATCAGTCTGAACTCTGTTTTGACTTTGAGCTTTCATAGTTGTTTTGGATGATACCCACAGGATGTATGTTATCCCTTGGTGGGCCCAAATTGCCCTTGCTTCCTCAGATGACTTAGCCATGTGGACATGCAGGCCCTGATTCATCACTCTGCCTGAGCCAGGGCACTTGCCAGGCAGTGGGCACCGCTGTTTCCGTGAATACTTCCAGGGTGGACTTTGCATTTCAGTGAGAAGTGCCGTGCTCCTGCCTGGTGTGACCGGATCCTCTGGAAAGGGAAGAACATCACTCAGCTGAGTTACCAGAGCCACATGGCCCTGAAGACCAGTGACCACAAGCCTGTACACTCACTGTTTGACATTGGGGTAGGTGGGCAGCTGGTGCCTGTTGTAGTCATTCTGGAGGGAATTGGCTTTCACAACTAAGACCATTTCTTGTCTTTCTGGTTTCTTCCTCTCCTTTTGAGTGGGAGGAAGCCACTTTTAGAACAATTTAAAACAATTATTAACAACTTGGTTAATAATTGTTTTAGTATGCCTCTGTATTTTTCCTCATACATGGAAGTTCCCTTTTCTATTTTTGAACTGTCTTTTTGCAGACCTTTCTCTATGCGTTTATAAATGGGTGTGTCAGTATTCTGTATACAATGTTGAGGATATTTTTCCTTTTTTGTAAAAGAGATCATATTATACATATTGCTCTGAGGACATCTTTTTTTCCCCGACTAAATATGTCTTAGGAGATCTTTCCGTGACAGTGAAGGTAGAGCTTCCTTCTCATTATTTGTAAAGGTTCCAAAGTATTCCATGGTCTGGATGCATTATAATGTATGCATTGATAAAGTTATTTCCAAAGTTTTGCTATTACACACAGTGCTATTGTGACCACCCTTCATATGTATCTTTGTGTATCAGTATGTTTCTATAGAATGTAATTAGCGGTTCAAAGAAAAAATGTATTTTAAATTTATTAGATCTTGCTAAATTATTCTCACAACAGTTTTACCACTTTACACTTCTACCAACCATATATGAATTTGTTTTCCCATACCCTTGCCGATATTGGGTTTTATCAGTCTTTCACATTTTTGTCAACCCAATAAGCAAAGGAAAAAAAAAAAGATACTTTATTGTTTTTTTTTCTTTTAAGTCAAAGGATTTTGTACAAGTTCAAAAAGATACTTTATTATGTTAGATTACATTTCCCTGATTACCTGTGAGTCAACATCTTTTTCTTCCTTTCACTTTCCTTTTTTTTTTTATTTTTATTTTTATTTTAAGACAGGGTCTTGTTCTGTCACCCAGGCTGCAGTGCAGTGGTGCTATGGCACAATCACAAAGCACTGCAGCCTCGATCTGCTGGGCTTAAGCAGTCCTCCCACATCAGCCTCCTGAGTAACTAGGACTATAGGCATGTACCACCTTACCTGGCTTCTTTGTTTTTTTTTTTTTTTTGAGACGGAGTTTCACTTATGTTACCCAGGCTGGAGTGCAATGGCGTGATCTCAACTCACCGCACCCTCCGCCTCCTGGGTTCAGGCAATTCTGCCTCAGCCTCCTGAGTAGCTGGGATTACAGGCATGCGCCACCATGCCCAGCTATTTTTTTTTTTTTTTTTTTTTTTTTAGTAGAGACGGGGTTTCACCATGTTGACCAGGATGGTCTCGATCTCTTGACCTCATGATCCACCCACCTCAGCCTCCCAAAGTGCTGGGATTACAGGCTTGAGCCACTGCGCCCGGCCTACCTGGCTTCTTTCTTATTTAGAGACAGTGTCTTGCTATCTTGCCCAGACTGGTCTCAGGTGACTCCTGGGCTCAGGTAATCCTTTCTGCCTTGGCCACCCCAAGTGCTGGGATTACAGGATGAGCCATCACACCTGGCCTTTTCATTTCTTTATTATCTATTTACAGTGGCTCTTTATTATCTTTTTTTTTTTTTCTTGAGGCAGAGTCTCACTCTGTCGCCCAGGCTGGAGTACAGTGGCACGATCTTGGTTCACTGCAATCTCTGCCTCCCAGGTTCAAACAATTCTCCTGCCTTAGCCTTCTGAGTAGCTGACATTACAGGCTCATGCCACCATGCCCAGCTAATTTTTGTATTTTTAGTAGAGATGGGGTTTCACCACGTTGGTCAGGCTGGTCTGGAACTCCTGATCTTGTGATCCGCCCACCTCAGCCTCCCAAAGTGCTGGGATTACAGGAATGAGCCACTGCGCCTGGCCCAGCTCTTTATTATATATTACAGTGACTCATGCCTGTAATCCCAGCACTTTGGGAGGCTGAAGTGGTTGGATTGCTTGAGCTCAGGAGTTCAAGACCAGCCTGGGCAACACGGCAAAACCCCTTATTGCTACAAAAAAATTAAAAACTTAGCTGGGCTGGTGGCTTGTGTCTGTGGTCCCAGCTACTTCGGGGGCTGAGATAGAAGAATCACTTGAACTCAGGAGGTGGAGGTTGCAGTGAGCCGAGATCACTTCACTGCACTCCAGCTTGGGTCACAGCAAGACCTTGTCTCAAAAGAAAAAAAAAAAAAGCTTGAGAAACACTGCTTTAAATCAAAGCCCTAGAAAAGGTTCTCACTGCTGGCCTGTTGGTGGCAGCAAGCAATTTTCTGCCCTGGGCCTAAGACCTGACAGAACTAACTGCCAACCATGCTTTCACTTCCATGTCTTTTTTTCTGCTAATCAGGAAGCAGATGCCTGTACCACAAGCTTTGCTTTTGGGAGATACTTCTAAGTCAGTTGTTAATGGAGTTAATTTATTAATTAAATCTATTTAGATTGTTTTCTTTTTTTTTTTTTTTTTTGAGACGGAGTTTCACTCTTGTTACCCAGGCTGGAGTGCAATGGCACGATCTTGGCTCACCGCAACCTCCGCCTCCTGGGTTCAGGCAATTCTCCTGCCTCAACCTCCTGAGTAGCTGGGATTATAGGCACGCGCCACCATGCCCAGCTAATGTTTTTTGTATTTTTTTTAGTAGAGACGGGGTTTCATCATGTTGACCAGGATGGTCTTGATCTCTTGACCTTGTGATCCACCCGCCTCGGCCTCCCAAAGTGCTGGGATTACAGGCTTGAGCCACCGTGCTCGGCCCTAGATTGTTTTCTGTTTGCTGTCAACTGTTATTTCCCAATACTGTGAATGCTTTCTATACTGAGAAAGAGGAAATGGGCAGAAGCCAGGGCGCTCAGTCTCTGATGTTTCCCTTCCAGGTGAGGGTCATAAATGATGAGCTTTACCGGAAGACTCTGGAGGAAATTGTTCGCTCCCTGGATAAGATGGAAAATGCCAACATTCCTTCTGTGTCCCTGTCCAAGCGAGAGGTAGGAAGGACATGTTAAGAATATTAGCATTCTAGAGAGACAGAACTAAAGAAAAAAAAAAAAGAAAGAAAGAAAAAAAAAGAATATTAGCATTGAGGCTGGGCACGGTGCCTCACACCTGTAATCCCAGCACTTTGGGAGGCCTAGGCAGGCGGATCACCTGAGGTCAGGAGTTCGAGACCAGCCTGACCAACATGGAGAAACCCCATCTCTACTAAAAATACAAAATTGGCTGAGGGTGGTGGCCCATGCCTGTAATCCCAGCTACTTGAGAGGCAGGAGAATCATGTGAACCTGGGAGGTGGAGGTTGCGGTAAGCCAAGATTGTGCCATTGCACTCCAGCTTAGGCAACAAGAGTGGAACGCTGTCTCAAAAAAAAAAAAAAAAAAAAAAAAAAAACAATATTAGCATCAGACTCTTCTATTCCTAGAACTTAAATCTCCCTCATCTATTGGAGCTCAGAGTTCCAGGAGGCACCTATACCAATATTGGACTGTAGTCTTTCTTGATAGACTGCTTCTAGATAAAGTGAGGCCGATGGTGTTAGCTGAGAAGAGAGAGGTTATTGGCTTAGGTCATCATGTCCCGCTCTTCTAAACCAGAAGATGATTCAAAATGTGTTTTTATTTTAGAATAACTGTTGTGTATTCTTGCAATAGATTTTTCTTCTTACTGATGCTTTGCTTTGGGATTAAATTGAGTTTGGATGCCCATGAGCTGATGGGAGGGAAGACAGTATAGAAAAGGAATAGGTCATATATGAAGTTGAATAAGGTTTGAAGGTTTTTCATGGAAGAGCCAAATGGAAGATCATTCAAACATGACAGTTATGCAGAGTCAAATGGGGGTTTAAGGTAAAGGCATTTTTTGTTTGTTTGTTTTAGATAGAGTCTCACTCTGTCACTCAGGCTGGAATGCAATGGCATGATCTCAGCTCATTGCAACTTCTTCCTCCTAGGTTCAAGCAACTCTCATACGTTGGCCTCCCAGTAGCTGGGATTACAGGCATGTGCCACCATGCCTGGCTAATTTTTGTATTTTTAGTAGAGATGGGGTTTCGCCATATTGGCCAGGCTGGTCTCGAACTCCTGAGCTTAAATGATCTGCCCACTTTGGCCTCCCAAAGTGCCAGGATTATAGGCCTGAGCCACTGCACCAGCTGTTGATGGCATTTTTAATACCCTAGGTGTCCAGCTACTTGGAAGGATGGGCTTAATCATTGTGTTTACTAGTGGAATTTGTGAAGGGTATTTTGTAAATGGTTTTTGGGTATAGACGATATAAACTTTCATTTCTTCAGGAAATATAACGCAAAAAAAAATGGAATTTTTGGATTTGGGGTTAAACACAGATAACTAGTCTTTAGTGGGAACTGTGGCCTCCCAGGTAAATACGTAAAGCAGAAACATTTAAAAGAGATGGTCCTTCATTTTCTTTCCATGGTAAGGATTGCCCAGTTGGGGTGGCTAGGCAGGTTGCCAAGGAAAGGGCACTGGTTTTCACTGGCCCCGGGCTTCTTCCCAGTTCTGTTTTCAGAATGTCAAGTACATGCAATTGCAAGTAGAATCCTTTACAATTCATAATGGACAAGTACCCTGTCATTTTGAATTCATCAACAAGCCTGATGAAGAGTCTTACTGTAAGCAGTGGCTAAATGCCAACCCCAGCAGAGGCTTCCTCCTGCCAGGTAAGGCCTCTGTCCCAGCTTCCTGGTATCTGGTTTGGGGAATGCCTTACTCTATATTTGCTCATTTTCCTAAAATAAGCTTTTTGCTTGAGTGTTTTATTCTCTGCTTGAGGCTTTTTAAAAAGCCCTATAGAGGAACCCATTCATAAATAAAATATAAAATAGGAGCATGAGTGCAGTTTCAAAAGCATTCTGTCATTTATATGTTCTATAATTTCACAGAAAGAGAAAACCTAAGATTGCTGTAGAGCAGGTGCTGCTGTTACTTTTGTCCTCAATAAAGTTTCTCAAGTAAAAAAAAAAAAAAAGCAGGTGCTGCTGTTAAAGGAACCATTTTATGATCTCGCTATAATCAACTCCCAATTATCTGCTCTTGATAATGGGGAAGTAATCCAGAAATTATATCTGGCCCTGGAATGTACCATTCAGACTTTCCCCAACTTTTCCTTCGCACTCTGCATGATACTGTGTGACAAAACAATGAAGGGTGTTCTGTGGACAGTTCACAGGTTGATAATTGTGTTACATTTCTTCTGAATCAGGTCTCTTCATCTTACCTGGCTCAAGGAAGGCTCTTTGATCCATGCCTTCTTATTCTCTTAATATTTCTAGCTTGAGCTGTGCTCCTTAGTACTTCAATTTTATAGCATTTGTCTATTCGCGTTTTTGTCTGTTGTTTTCATATTCCCAGTTGGACTATAAACTCTTTGTTCTTGTTTCTCCTGCATGCCAAGCACATTTAGATGCTTGTGGGTTGGCTGATACCTTTTCTTTCCTTTTCCTAACCCTTTATGCCTTACCCTCTTCCCTCCTATATTCTTTTCCCCTTTCCTCTTAGCCTCCCCCTAGCCAACATTATTTTTAAATTTTTTCTGCAGATTCTGACATTGAGATTGAATTGGAGCTCTTCGTAAATAAGACCACAGCTACAAAGCTCAACTCTGGCGAAGACAAAATTGAGGACATTCTGGTTTTGCACTTGGACAGGGGAAAGGATTACTTTTTGCCTGTGTCTGGGAACTACCTGCCCAGCTGTTTCGGGTCTCCCATTCATACACTGTGTTACATGAGAGAGCCAATCTTAGACCTGCCACTTGAAACTATTAGTAAGCTGGTGAGTAATATGCCACAAGGAAATACCTAGAACTTTGTAGCAGCCAAGCCAGTCAAACAGGATATTCCTATGCCTGCCTTCCTAGGGACTTAGAAATTCTTCAGCCTTCTAGAGCTTGCTTAGTGTATCAGCTGTATAAAGCTGTACTACAAACTATCTGAAATTTTAGTAGTTTTTAACACCAAGTTATTGCTTCTCATGATTCTGTGAATTTCCAGTGTGGGTCTTCGGCTGGTCTCACCTAGCCGCATTCGTGTGGTTATAATCAGATGGCAGCTGTGATGGCCAGAGGGCTCCAGATGACCTCTCTCACATGTCTTGGTGTTGGCTTTTCTCTGGATTTCACTCACCACATGGGCTTATCATTCAGAAGGCTAGCTCAGGCTTCTGTAACTAGTGGCAAGAACATGAGAGAACTGTAAGGCCTTTTGTAGCATAGGCTGCAAAATGCACACAAGGCCACTTCTGCCATGTTTTATTGGTAGAGCAAGTGAAGCAATAAAGGCTCTACTTCTTTTTCTTTTTTTTTTGAGACAGAGTTTCTCTCTGTTGCCCAGGCTGGAGTCCAGTGGCTCGACCTTGGCTCACTGCAACCTCCACCTCCAAGTGATTCTTCTGCCTCTGCCTCCCCAGTAGCTGGGACTATAGGCATGCACACCACCATGCCTGGCTGATTTTTGTATTTTTCATAGAGATGGAGTTTCACTATGTTGTCTAGGCTAGTCTGAAACTCCTGACCTCAAGTGATCTGCCCGCCTCAGCCTCCCAAAGTGCTGGGCTTACAGGTGTGAGCCACCACACCCGGCCTTTTTTTGTTGGGGGGGCGTCAGAGTCTCACTTTGTTACCCAGGCTGGAGTGCGGTGGTGTGATCTTGGCTTACTGCAACCTCTGTCTCCCAGGTTCAAATGATTCTCCTGCCTCAGCCTCCTGAGCAAGTGGGATTACAGGTGCCCACCACCATACCTAGCTAATTTTTGTATTTTCTGTAGAGATAGGGTTTTGCAGTGTTGGCCAGGCTGGCCTGGAACTCCTGACCTCAGGTGATCCTTCCACCCTGGCCTCCCCAAGTGTTGGGATTACAGGCATGAGCCACTGCGCCTGGCCTAATTCCACTTCTTGATAGGAAAGAAAAGCTGCAAAATGCTGTGGCCATGTTTTTCAGTATTTCACTTATATATGTTTCTTTGTCTGGGCTGTTATAACAGAATCCCATAGACTGGGTGATTTATCAGCAACAGAAATTTATTTCTCACAGTTCTGAGAATTGGGAAGTCCAAGATCAAGCCGCAGCCATATTTGCTGTCTGGTGAGGTGAGGGCTTACTTCCTGGTTCATAGAGGGCCATCTTCTCACTGTGTTCTTACATGGCAGAAGAGATGAGGGAGGTCTCTGAGGTATCTTGTTTAGGGGCACTAATCCCATTCATGAGGGCAGATACCTTATCACCTAACCATCTCCCAAAGGCCCCACCTCCTAGTACCATCACACTAGGGATTAGGATTCAACGTATGTATTTAAAGGGGACATAAACATTCAGTCTGTAGCAGTACATTAGAGAAACTCAGCCACGGGTTGGACAAATGACTCACAGCTGTAATTCCAGCACTTTGGGAGGCCAAGGCAGGAGAATTGTTTTAGGCCAGGACTTTGAGATCAGCCTGCGCAACATAGTGAGGCTCCATCTCTACAAAAAATTAAGAAATCAGCTGGGTATGGGGGTGTGCACCTTTAGTCCTAGCTACTTGGGAGGCAGAGGTGGGAGGGAGCCAGGGAGTTCAAGACTGCAGTACCTGAGCAATAGTGTAAGACCCTGTCTCTAAAAAAAAGAGAAACTCAGCCATGGATTCTAAAATAATGAAAGTTCCATAGTCAATGATATTATTCTTTTGTTTTTTTTAAAATCATCATTGGTAGGTTATCATCCTAAACTAAATTTGCTGCGATCTAAAAGCTTCCTATGAAGACAATTCTAATGCAAGGGAACTAATTTGGAGCAGATCTATGGTAATATGCATGCTTTTTTTTTTTCCAATGCATTTTTAAATGTAGGGAGTCTTGAACTCCCTCTTCTGCATCATGTAGATGAAAACAGGGGCCCAATCAAGGAGAGTGATTTGTCACAGGTCATATGGTGAGTTAACAGTGGACCTCAAGGCTGGGTACAGTGGCTCCTATTTGTAATCCCAGCACTTTGGGAGTCTGAGGTGGGTATGTCACTTGAGTCCAGGAGTTCAAGACCAGCCTGGGCAACAGAGTGAGATCCCATCTCAAAATTTAAAAAAAAATTAATTAAAAAGAAAATAAAAACAAGCGACCTGGGCCTTGAACTCAGATTTTTGGACTCCCAGGTCTGTGCTGTTTCCTCACCAGATGACACCTCTCTAGTTCTAATAGTGAAATGCTATAGGAATGATTTTTTTTTTCCTAAAAATACTGTGTATATTTCACCTGATTCATTGAAACTGCTTGTCATTACCCTCTCCTGATTCTCAAAAATTACCTTTTCTTCCTTGATCGTACCACCTGATTTCATTTCTGTCTGAGGACTGTGTGGTTAGGGGCATTGAAATATTTTCCTTCTTCCATGGGTTTGCCGTCCCCATGTCATGCATTTTCCTGGAGCCAGCCTGGCAGAAGTTCTGTCATGATCTTGATTGCTTTCCAGACTCTGATGCCAATACAGACTGAAGGTAATGGGAGCCAGTTGGAGAGACCCTTGGAAATCCCCAAAGAGCTCTGGATGATGGTTGATTACCTGTACCGAAATGCTGTCCAGCAGGTAGGTTGTGTTTAGGCATTCAGACCTGATTGAGGCCAGGCTGCCTTGAGAAAAACCATCAGCTCCAAGAACTTTTTGCATAAGGAACCTGTGGAGAACTGTTCTTCCCCCATGAAGGGGAAGGAGCATAGGGAGTATGTCATGTTTCACAATCCTGGGAGACTGCTTTTTTTTTTTTTTTTTTTTTTTTTTGAGACAGAGTCACGTTCTGTCGCTCAGGCTAGAGTGCAATGGCGCAATCTCAGCTCACTGCAACCTCCACCTCCTGGGTTCGAGTGGTTCTCCCGCCTCAGTCTCCTGAGTAGCTGGGATTACAGGCACCCACCATCATGCCTGGCTAATTTTTGTATTTTTATAGAGAAGGAGTTTCACCATGTTGGCCAGGCTGGTCCTGAACTGCTGACCTCAGATGATCGACCTGCCTCAGCCTCCCAAAGTGCTGGGATGACAGGTGTGAGCCATGGTCCCCAGCCAGAGACCCTGCTATTACATGCAGTACATGATCACCCCCAAGGGAAGCAGTGTTGCATAGGAAGGCCGTCCCAGCACTGCACAGCTTGTTCCTTCCCATAGCCTCTGAGGTCCCTCAGCCAGAAAACTGCCTGGAGGCCTCTCAGAATGTTTTGGCTCTCCTTCAGGAACTCTCACCAGCTCCTGGGAATGAGTGGGGCTAACTGGTTGATAAACCAAGGAGAGGCAAGGGACCAGATGCAACCTCTGGGCCTCAAATTTGGAGGCCTGATTTCTAGAGTGACAGGGCAGGCTTCACTAGTCAGATTGGTCAGTTTCACTGATCTGTTTATATAGGTTTCAGGGAGACCTATACAAACTATAAGATCACTTTACCACTTCAGAGCAACATACTTTTCTTTTTTAGTATACATTCCTTTTTTTTTTTTTTTTTTGAGACAGGGTCTTACTCTGTTGCCCAGGCTGGAGTGCAATGGCGTGATCTCGGCTCACTGCAACCTCTGCCTCCCGGGTTCAAGCAATTCTCCTGCCTCAGCCTCCCAAGTAGCTGGGATTACAGGCACTCGCCACCACGCCTGGCTAATTTTGCATTTTGAGACAAGGTTTTACCATGCTGATCAGGCTGGTCTCGAACTCCTGTGACTTCAGGTGATCTACCCGCCTCAGACACCCAAAGTGTTGGGATTACATGCGTGAGCCACCATGCCTGGCCTTAATATACATTCTTTTTTTTTTTTTCTATTTCTAATATACATTCTTATGATATTCCATTTTCACTTTTTTTCCCCTCACATTTGTTGAGAATTGCAGTATACCAAGCACTATTCTAAGTGTTTTACAGCATTGCCTCTAGTTTTCACAGTAGTTCTCAGATGAGGAAAAACAGATGCCTGGAAGGGTGAATAACTTGGTTAAGGTCCCAAAGCTGATAAATGGGCAGAGGTGGGATTTGAATATAGTTAATCTGAGTAGAGAAGTCATATTCTTCAGTGCTATACTATTCTACCTTCTCTGCAGAGCTCCTTTCTTTTTTTTTTTTTTTATTTTTTTTATTTTTCTTTTTTTTTGAGTCGGAGTTTTGCTCTTGTTACCCAGGCTGGAGTGCAATGGCGCGATCTCGGCTCACCGCAATCTCCGCCTCCTGGGTTCAGGCAATTCTCCTGCCTCAGCCTCCTGAGTAGCTGAGATTACAGGCACACGCCACCATGCCCAGCTGAATTTTTGTATTTTTAGTAGAGACAGAGTTTCACCATGTTGACCAGGCTGGTCTCAATCTCTTGACCTCGTGATCCACCCGCCTCGGCCTCCCAAAGTGCTGGGATTACAGGCGTGAGCCACGGCGCCCGGCCGAGAGCTCCTTTCAAATGTAATTTTTGAGCAATATATATAACAGTGTTACTATTAATACAGTTATATGGTATTAAGTCATTTTATAAAACCAATGAACATAAAGTGTCCTGATACTAATGGAAATAGCTTTGCTGCCATAAACTTATTTGCTCAAAGCATTGAAGTACCTTGTTAGCTTTCTCTTATGCTCTTATGCATGTTATATTTTCTTCATTTTTTTTCCCTCGGGTAATCCCTCTATACCACTGCAGGAAACATAGCTGCTTTTATGTTTTCTCCAGTGTTGGATCTTCTTGCATGTGGTATGCCCTACCCATAGTTTTATAGTAGATGCCTGAAGACCTACTGTAGAAACATGCCTGGGAAGGCCCGCAGGATGAATTAGCCACATCAGCTTAAATCAGATAATCTGCCAGGGCCTTACCACACTGCTCCTTTTTGCATTCTGCTAGTGATATTACTAGGTCAGGAAATCATTGGTGATTTTCTGAGAAAACAATTGTTTTGTGACTGTCTTCCCTTTTGCAGGAAGATCTGTTTCAGCAACCAGGCCTGAGGTCAGAATTTGAACATATCAGGGACTACTTGGATACTGGAATGATTGATAACCTCTGTATCCTTCAGACATTCAGCTCTCTCTCTCTCTCTGTGTGTGTGTGTGTGTGTGTGTGTGAGAGAGAGAGAGAGAGAGCGAGAGCGAGAGAGAGAGAGAGAGAGAGAGAATATGAATGAGAGGGGTGAGAAAAAGGAAAGTATTTTCAGGCTCCGAATCTGATATTGTATCCTCAGTTACCATGTTTTATTTAAAGTTTGCATAGAGAAGACTTTACAACTTTTTTTTTTTCTTTTGAGACAGGGTCCATTTCTGTCACCCAGGCTGGAGTACAGTAGTGTGATCTCAGATCACTGCAGCCTTTACCTCCTGGGCTCAAGTGATCCTCCCACCTCAGCCTCCTGAGTAGCTGGGACCACAGGTGAATACCACCATACCTGTCTAATTTTTGAACTTTTCATAGAGGCAGGGTTTTGCCATGTTGCCCAGACTAAGAATTTACAACTTTAAGTAACCAATATAGCAGGAACTCAGGAGGCCTGGCCTCCTGAGAGACAGTGTGGCCCCTTCGAGAAGTTAGGCTGGCATTCTAGCTCTGAGCAGAGCCTGACTGGGCAGGCAGCATTTCTGGCATGTGCTTGCTCCTGGGCCTTTTCCTAACCATGGGCAGCAGCACCATCGATTCCTTAACGATAGGTCAAAAGCTGCCAGCAATCATTCTGTAGCCGAAGCCCTGCTGCTTTTCCTGGAGAGCCTTCCAGAGCCTGTCATCTGTTACAGCGCCTACCATAACTGCTTGGAGTGTTCTGGCAACTACACAGCAAGCAAGCAGGTAAGGGGAAGCACTGAGCATCAGCATACACGTGTGGTTAGCCCCAGATCCCATGGGGCCTAAGGGAACAGAGTGGACACAGTCACTCAAGTTTAGTGTCTCAGAAACTGAACACTTTATCTTTCCTTCTCAAACTCAAACCTGTTCTTTCTGTCATGTCTTTGTTTCTTTTAATGGCATCACCCTTAATTCCAGTGAGTCAACCCGAGACCTGAGTCATTTCTGACTCCACCCTCTCCATGCCTCCCACGGGCCCAGTCTCATTGATCTATGACCTGTCGTCTCTCTTATATCCTCATTGTACTTAGCTTGGTTCAGTGCACTGCATTCACAATCTCCTTCTGCTGATTTGTTCTGCACACTGCCATCAGATTGTGTATTCTAAATTACGTTATTGTCATGTGACTGTTGGTCAGAAAACCATACTTGGCTCTCCATTGCCAATTACTAATTTTCTTAAATACTGAAGACTTTCTATGATCTAGCTTGGTGGTTCACACATACAACAGGCCTTGGCAGAATCTAGAAAACTTGCCAATAATACAGATTCTAAAGCCTCACCCTAAATCCACTGAATCATAATCACTTTTTTTGTTTGTTTGTTTGAGATGGAGTCTCGCTGTGTCACCCAGGCTGGAGTGCATTGGCGGGATCTCAGCTCACTGCAACCTTCGCCTCCCGGATTCAAGTGATTCTCCTGTCTCAGCCTCCCAAGTAGCAGGGATTACAGGTGTGCACCACCATGCCTGGCTATTTTTTGTATTTTTAGTAGAGGTGGGGTTTCACCATGTTGGCCAAGCTGGTCTCAAACTCCTGACCTCAGGTGATCCACCCGCCTTGGCCTCCCAAAGTGCTGGGATTACAGGCTTGAATCACTGAGCCCAGCTTATAATCACTTTTGGAATCTATTTTGTTCAAGCTTCCAAACTGATTCTGATATGCAGATAGCTGGAGTACTCATTGATCAGAGCCTGATCAACCCTTCTAGTTATGCTCCTGCCAAAATTGACTTCTCATAAAGTGTTCTCTCTACTTGTCTATTTTTCTCCTCTTGCTTTTTACACGTTCTTTGCTCTAAATAACCCCAGTTCTTACCTCTGTAAATCCAGTTTTGTCTTATATTCAAGACCCAACTAAAATGTCTTATTTCCTTAAGTCTTATAAGAACATGCAGTTAAAAGGTTGACTTCTAAATTCGTGTCACATTTGACCTGTACCTCTCTTTTGGTACTTACGCCCAGTGGTAAGCAACCAGTTTTCTGTGCACTTGGATGGTGTATTCAGTTCTTGGACTGTAGTAGGCACTTGACAAATGATTCAGTTCTCCCTCTTTCAGGTCATTTCTACTCTCCCCACATTCCACAACAATGTCTTCAAATACTTGATGGCGTTTTTGCAAGAACTGCTGAAAAATTCAGCAAAAAATCATTTGGATGAGAATATTCTAGGTAAGCAGGCAAAAGTCTATGGAAAGCATTTCTGCAAACTGAGAGACTTGTAATGAGAAATGTGGTTGAGGAGGGTCCCAAGTCCCTTGCAGTAGAACTAAAATATTAAGCTCTGGGCCAAGATTTTTTTTTTTTTTTTTTTTTTTTTTGAGATGGAGTTTTGCTCTGGTCGCCCAGGCTGGAGTGCAGTGGTGTGATCTCGGCTCACCCCAACCTCCACCACCCGGGTTCACACAATTCTTCTGCCTCAGCCTCCCAAGTAACTGGGATAGCAGGCATGTGCCACCACACCCAGCTAATTTCATATTCTTTAGTGGAGACATTAGAGTTTCTCCATGTTGGTCAGGCTGGTCTCGAATTCCCAGCTTCAGGTGATCCACCCGCCTTGGCCTCCCAGAGTGTTGGGATTATAGGTGTGAGCCATCGCACTTGGCCTGGGCAGATTTTTTTAAAGCAGAAAGTATTGCATTTGGACATTTCTCCCCACTCCTAAAAACACAAGAATAAGTATAGTCATGGACCGGGCATGATGCCTCACATCTGTAATCTTAGCACTTTGGGAGGCCAAGGCCGGCAGATCACCTGAGGTCAGGAGTTTGAGACCAGCCTATATAACATGGTGAAAAATACAGAAATGAGCTGGGTGTGGTGGTGGGCGCCTGTAATCCTAGCTACTAGGGAGGCTGAATCAGGAGAATCACTTGAACCCAAGTGATGCAATGGAGGCTGCACTGAGCCGAGACTGCACCACTGCATTCCAGCCTGGGTGACACAGTGAGACTTTGTCTCACAAAAAAAGTATAATCCTGTACCGTATAACATCTTGGTCAAAAACGGACCATATATACGATGGAGGGTCTATATGATTATAATACTGTGTGTGTGTGTGTGTGTGTGTGTGTGTGTGTGTGTGTGTGTTTGAAACAGTCTTGCTCTGTCACCCAGGCTGGAGTGTAGTGGTGTGAACTCAGCTCACTGCAGTCTCCGCCTCCTGGGTTCAAGTGATTCGTGTGCCTCAGCCTCCCAGGTAGCTGGGATTATAGGTTCTTGCCACCATGTCTGGCTATTTTTTTCTTTTTTGGAGACAGAGTCTCGCTCTGTCGCCCAGGCTGGAGTGCAGTGGCATGATCTCAGCTCACTGCAACCTCTGCCTCTGGGGTTCAAGCGATTCTTCTGTCTCAGCCTCCCGAGTAGCTGGGATTACAGGCGTGTGCCACCATGCCCAGCTAATTTTTGTATTTTTAGTAGAGACGGGGTTTCACCATATTAACCAGGCTGGTCTTGAACTCTTGACCCTGTGATCCGCCCACTTTGGCCTCCCAAAGTACTGGGATTACAGGCGTAAGCCATCATGCCCAGCCTTTTTTTTTTTTTTTTTTTTTTTTTTTTAAGGTCGGTGACCAATGCCCACCTTCCCCACTTCTGGGTGGGAGAGTCCTGGAAGCCAGATGGCCACTCAGGCCCACGCAGCCACCCCTGGGCCTTAGCTATCCTTACCATGCTCACAAAACCCTGTCCAAGTCTGGAGATGAGCCCTCAGCGAGGATGGGAAGGAGGTGAGGCAGTGTGGGAGTGGGAGGGGAGGAGGCAGGAACCAGAGTGGCAGGACACCAAGCAGGGATGCCTCCCCCACCACCCTGTAACCTCGGCCACCTCCGACAGGGCACCATTCCCCTTGGAAAGCTCACTGGTGGGGACAGGCTAATTTTTGTATTTTTAGTAGTGATGGAGGTTTCACCATGTTGGCCTATCTGGTCTCAAACTCCTGGCCTCTAGCGATCTGTCTGCTTCGGCTTCCCAAAGTGCTGAGATTACAGGTGTGAGCCACTGCACCTGGCCCATAATATTGTATTTTTGATGTACCTTTCCTATGTTTAGATATATTTGGATGCACAAATACTTACCAGTTGTTACGGTTGCCTGTAGTATTCAGTATAGTAACTTGCTGTACAGGAGCCTAGGAGCAATAGGCTATACCATCTAGAATTGTGTAAGTACAAGTGCAAGTAAAGTTTGTGTAAAGTGTAAGTACACTCTTATGATGTTGGCACAATGACGATCACCTAATGACATTTCTCAGAACATACCCCTGCTGTAAGTGATGTGTGTCTTTAGTACCTTCTTTTGCTGAATCATTTATTTTCTGTTTTTTTTCTTGCAGCTAGCATATTTGGTAGCTTATTGCTTCGAAACCCAGCTGGTCACCAAAAGCTTGATATGATGGAGAAGAAGAAGGCTCAAGAATTTATTCACCAGTTCCTCTGCAATCCACTCTGAGCCTCTCTCTTCTATTTTACTTGAGGCAGCGAACTACCAGCCCCACCTGTTTCAGCTCAAGAGCTGTCTTAAGATAATTATGTGAGGCTACTTGGTAGCAAGAATGGCAGCTGTTTCCTGAGCCTAGTGCCCCGACTAAGCCCACCATTGGTTAGCCCACTCAGTGCTGTAAGTCATGAAGACATAGGAGAAAATCCACCATAATAAAACTGACATTCAATTTTCAACTTTAGTTATTTAACAAAGATTGAGTGCTGTGTTTTTTTTTTTTTTTTTTTTTTTTTTTTTTTTGAGACGGAGTTTCACTCTTGTTACCCAGGCTGGAGTGCAATAGTGCAATCTCAGCTCACTGCAACCTCCCCACCTTAGTTCAAGCGATTCTCCTGCATCAGTCACCTGAGTAGCTGGGATTACAGGCACCTGCCACCACGCCCGGCTAATTTTTGTATTTTTAGTAGAGATGAGGTTTCACCAAGTTGGCCAGGCTGGTCTCGAACACCTGGCCTCAGGTGATTCACCGGCCTCAGCCTCCCAAAGTTCTGGGATTACATGCGTGAGCCACCATGTCAGGCTTTTTTTTTGTTTTTAATTTAAAATGTTTTAAAATAACTACTTGTACTCACTCACCCTACCTCCGGGGCATAGTTGGTGCCTTCCCTGTAGCCTAGGGTGATATCCTCATGATCAGATATTTGAAGGAACTTTGGAGTCCTGAAAGGACTATGAGTTGGTAAACAAGAATGCAGGCAGAAACTGCTGGATAAAATAGGCTACAGCCACCCCAGATGCTTTCAGTGCTGGGTCTGAGGATGTGTGTATATGCACAGGCAAACTCTACCCCCATTCCTGCTCAGATAATGGCTCAATAGCTTTGAGACTGGCTGCTCAGCCTCTGAGGGCAATACAGGTGTTTAAAAAATTAAAATAACCAGGCGCAGTGGCTCAAGCCTGTAATCTCAGCACTTTGGGAGATTGAGGTGGGAGGACTGCTAGAGACCAGGGGTTAGGGACCAGCCTGGGCAACACAAGGAGACCTCATCTCTACAAAAATTTTTTAAAAAATTAGCTGGGCGTGGTGATGCATACCTGTGGTCCCAGTTACTTGGGAGGCTGATGTGGGTGGATCACTTGAGCACAGGAGTTTGAGGCTGCAGTGAGCTACGATCACATCACTGTACTCCAGCCTAGGTGACAGAGGGAGACTCCGTCTCTAAAAATAAAATGTAAAATTACTGAAGAAGTGAGTGTCCGATGAAACAAGCGGGATTTTCTGGACCAGCAAGTCTTCCAAACTGTATATGATGCATCCCCTCTCTCATGTAATATATTTTAATGATAAATGTATATTTAACAGCGGTGGTTGTGTATGTTTTTCTCTCTTAAGAGATGGCAGTTCGCTGCAGCGGGACTTTGTGGCTCAAGCCTTGGGGCCAAAGAGACATATTGCTGGCAGTCAGCAAAAAATGGTTATAGCACTGGCCTGAACCCCTTGACCCCTGGTCTAGTCTTTTGGAGTTGTCCCACTCTGA
The DNA here is from genome assembly GCF_009761245.1 of Sapajus apella. Taxonomy (NCBI): domain Eukaryota; kingdom Metazoa; phylum Chordata; class Mammalia; order Primates; family Cebidae; genus Sapajus; species Sapajus apella. The sequence goes on along the minus strand of NW_022437002.1, from coordinate 9,853,131 downwards.
ATATTCGAGAAGCAGCTTAAGGGAAAAACAGGCAGTGGCTGCTGGGAGGATCTAACAGCTAGATCCTCCAGGCATTTGGAAAGGACAGGGACGTAACGAAGGCACACGCAGAATTGTGTACAAATTGGGTACAAATACAACGACTTCTGGGGACTGTAAAATGGGTTTAAGACACGGACCAGCAGGACAATGTGAACGGTTAAAGAAGGGAGTGGCCGGTAGGTGGCGCTAACTGGCCCGGACAAGAGTCGCGTCGAAGCCGCGTCCTCTGCTGGGGAAGAAAGTTGGGACCGCTTGCCGGGGCGAGAGTGTGAGAAGGGCGTCTAGGGAAGCGCGTGGTATAAGGAAGAGGCGGCGGCGTCCTCTCCAGCTGGGCTTGGAATACTCTTAGTTCTGCCTTTGGAATCTTATCTTCCTTTCTGGGGCCTCCTGCCTGTGTTAACTTGGATGGGTGCTGAAGGGGGGGCCGGAGCCCCAGAGGGAGAAACCCGGGAACTTCACGGCCGTCCAGGCTCCCCAGGCGAGTTGGGGCCAGAGTTCTGACGGCCACCTGTGGTCCTTCCCGCTGCTGCTGTGGCTGCCTGGGCGAGGGCGGCCAGCGCAAACTCGACGATATTTCGGACTCTTGCTTTGGGGTTCGTTTCCTTCTCCTTGCGTCCAGTGCCGTGACGGCGACACCCTGCGGACAGCCAGTAGCTACTCCGGGCGCTTCCCCGCGCGGACGAACTCACCCACTGAGCGCCTTCCCCACGGTGCCCCGCCCCGCCCCTCCCTCTCGTCAATTGGAGGCTTCAGCTCGGCCCCTGACAACCTGAGCCAACCAGAGGCGCCAGGGAGGGGCGGAGCGCTGTCCCCTCCTTCCTCCGGAAAGCGGAAGCGGAAGTGACGTTGAGGAAGGTGGGGGCAATCATGGTGCCGCTGGGGAGGGGAGAAGCTGCTGCCGCCGCCGTTGCCGGGAGCCGCGGAGGTAAAAGGCGAAACTAGACTCGGCCTGGGCTTGGGACTTACCGGGGGCGCGGGACTTAGGCTCCCTCCTGAAGCATTTCCCAATAGAGACCTCAGTTCGGTCACCATAGGGACCCCACCCCTTCTCTGTTTCCATGGGGATGGGTATCCAGCCCCCCTTCCCTGTTTCCATGGAGACCCGGACCCTGCCCCTCTTCTCTGTGCTTGGAGACCCCCAGCTTGTCTTCGGATTTTTCTGTGTGGGCCCGTGCTGGGGGCTGTCCCAGACAGGTTCATTTTCCCAGCCTCCTCTCAAGGGGGCTCTGTTCGCACTCCTCTTGGCCACCCTCAAACCTCCCGGTCTTGTTTGTTCCGGACAGTTGGTCTCTGCGTTGCCGCTGAGGGTGCCAGGGCAGCCCACTGGGGCCCTCGGTGCTCTTCTCTCTTTTCTCAGATGCAGCGAAATGTACATCTATGGGGTTGCGTAAGCCAGAGCTAGGGGTCGGGCCGGTACCTCCCGGATCGGATCCTTTGGCCTGTCTTTGGTAACTGTCTAGCCACTTCACTAAGTAAAGGCTCACTTTCTAACCCAGAGCAAAAGAGAAAGATACAGTGCAAAGCCAGACTGAAAACTAAAAGGGATATGCTGATTATTTAAAAATTCTCTGTTCTGCCTGCCAAACCCACATTTGTAGAGCCTGTGTTTGTAGATGAAGGATCGCTATTCCAGAACATGAAAGCTTCAAATGTGGTATTTTTCTCAAGAGAATATATCTTCCCAAGATACTGTCTTCACGAGAGTGTATGTTGTCATGTCTTTTATTCATTTAGCTGGCATTTCCTGCACTTCTAGTATCAGTGTGTTATGCTAGGGGCTGTGGAAACAAAAATAATAAGTAAGACTCAATTCATTCAGGGATGAGAGCCCATTATACAACTATAACTTCTGATACCATATTTGTTTTAAGACATAAATAGATAACAGTGATCTTCACTGTTTGTGCCTGATTGGGGATTAGCCCCTCCACCCAGAAGGTTGAAACATCTGTTGTAGGTAGCAGGGAAGGAATTCACACTTGTTCCTCTACGATTTATCAAACATTGTGCTTTGCATGTGTTGCCTCTTTTATTTCTTGTAAAAACTTTGAGAGAACAGGAATTACTAGTCCCATCTTGCACATGAGAAAAGTGATGTACAGAAGAGTTACCCATGTAGTAAAGGGCACAGCCAGGATCTGTAGGTAGATGACTCTGCCTCCAAAGCCTTTTTCCTTCCACCATAAACTACATGAGACCGTTTACTGCCTCGCGGTCTAATTTGGAGGATATTTGAGTGGGGTTTCCTTTAAGATTTGTAGCAATTCAGCCTTTAAGCAGCCACTGTTCTGTTTGCTCTTATGTCCCCTTTAAGTATTTTGACCAAGTTTCAAACTGTTTGACAGGCACATTCAGAAGGTCTTATGAACTTATTCAATTTTTGAAAAGCATTGCTTTTCTTTCCTTCCTTCCTTTCTCCCTCTCTCTCTCTCTTTCTTTTTCTTTCTTTTTATAGAGGTGGAGTCTCACTATGTTGTTTTGACCATGCTGATCTCAAAACTACTGGCCTCAAGCGATCCTCCTGCCTCAGCCTCCCAAAGTGCTGGGATTACAGGCATGAGCCACCACGCCCAGCCAGCATTGCTTTTCTTTAAAAATAACTTCATGGTTTCAAAATTAAGATAATTAAAAAATTATTCCCAAGGATGGTTTTTCATTTGCTTTGGCTTGCTGTTTAAATGAGAGGGAAAATGAGCCCTGTGCTTGCTGAGGAGGTCCATGGGTCTTGTGATATGATTCTAACTCTGGCTTTGTTCTATTGCAGACAAGTCATTATCTTTTCATTTCTCACAATTGGGCTGAGCACAACTGAACCATGGGGGAACACAGTCCAGACAACATCATCTACTTTAAGGCAGAGGAAGATGAGCTGATCCCCGATGATAAAATGCTCAGGTTTGTGGATAGAAATGGACTGGTGCCTTCCTCATCTGGAACTGTTTATGATAGGACCACTGTTCTTATTGAGCAGGACCCTGGCACTTTGGAGGATGACGATGATGATGGACAGTGCGGAGAACACTTGCCTTTTCTAGTAGGGGGTGAAGAGGGCTTTCACCTGATAGATCATGAAGCAATGTCCCAGGGTTATGTGCAACATATTATCTCACCAGATCAGATTCATTTGACAATAAACCCTGGTTCCACACCCATGCCAAGAAATATCGAAGGTGCAACCCTCACTCTGCAGTCGGAATGTCCGGAAACGAAACGTAAAGAAGTGAGTAAAGCAGTCAGTGGGAGCCTAGTTGGTTTTGGGACAAGTTCTTACAAAATTTTGGGTGCAAATTTTAGCTGGGGAGTAAAGGAGTGTGTGGGGTTAGGACTTAACGATAGTTTTGCTTATCAACAACACATATGCTTTAGGTTTTGTTGTGATTGCTTCTGGGACTTTGGTTTGTATAGCCACACTGAAATTTGGGAATATGAAATTGTAATTTCTCAAATATCCTTCCCTAGGTCGTAAATAAATTTCACTTAAGTAAGTCCATGTTCCTGACACTAAAATAATTAGATTTAGCTTATCTGACAGGGAAATAACTATAGAGTTGGCTTATTTGATAAAGAAATAACTATTTGGGCTGCCTGGCTCATGCCTGTAACCTCAGTACTTTGGGAGGCCAAGGCGGGTGGATCACGAGGTCAGGAGATCAAGACCATCCTGGCCAACATGATTAAACCTCATCTCTACTAAAATACAAAAATTAGCCAAGTTTGGTGGCACGTGCTTGTAATCCCAGCTACTTGGGAGGCGTGTCAGGAGAATTGCTTGTACCCAGGAGGCAGAGGGTGCAGTGAGCCGAGATTGTGCCCCTGCACTCCAGCCTGGCGACAGAGCAAGACTCCATCTCAAAAAAAAAAAAAAAAAAAAGAAGAAAAAAGAAATAACTAGATTTGGCTTATCTCTGGATTGTGTTTAAATGATTTGTTTTGAAAATGAGAATCTGCTGGAATATGTTTGTTTATTTATTTATTTATTTATTTTTTGAGATGGAGTCTTGTTCTGTCGCCCAGGCTCGGCTGGAGTGCAATGGTGCAGTCTTGGTTCACTGCAACCTCTGTCTCCTAGGTTCAAGTGATTCTCCTGCCTCAGCCTTCTGAGTAAGCTTGGATTATAGGCGCCTGCCACCATGCCTGGCCAATTTTTGTATTTTCAGTAGAGATGGGGTGTCACCAGGTTGGCCTAGCTGGTTTTAAACTCCTGACCTCATGATTCACCCGCCTTGGCCTCCCAAAGTGCTGGGATTACAGGCATGAGCCACCATGCCCAGTCTTGAAATATGTTTTATTATCTTAGTGAATGTTTAATGAATTTTTCTTTTATGGTGACTCACGCCTGTAATCCCAGCACTTTGGGAGGCTGGGGTGAGTGGATCACTTGAGGTGGAATTTGTAACCAGCCTGGCCAATATGATGAAACCCCATTTCTGCTAAAAATACAGAAATTAACCAGGTGGTGGTAATGCAAGCCTGTAATCCCAGCTACTCAGGAGGCTGAGGCAGGAGAATCGCTTGGACCCAGGAGGCGGAGTTTGCAGTGAGCTGAGATCGCGCCACTACACTCTAGCCTGGGCGACAGAGCAAGACTCTGTCTAAAAAAAAAAAAAGGCCAGGCGTGTTGACTCACGCCTGTGATCCCAGCACTTTGGGAGGCCAAGGCGGGCGGATTGCCTGAGCTCAGGAGTTCGCAACCAGCCTGGGCAATACGGTGAAACCCCGTCTCTACTAAAAAATACAAAAAATTTAGCCAGGCATGGCGGCGTGCACCTGAGTCCCAGCTACTTGGGAAGCTGAGGCAAGAGAATTGCTTGAACCCGGGAGGCAGAGGTTGCAGTGAGCCAAGATCACGCCATTGCACTCCAGCCTGGGCAACAGAGCGAGACTTTGTCTCAAAAAAAAAAAAAAAAAAAGAAATTCAGGCTGGGCACAGTGGC
>NW_022437002.1:9796514-9847755 GCF_009761245.1 Sapajus apella | reverse complement strand
TATATATATATCTGGGCATGGTGGCCCAGCTACTCGGGAAGTAGAGGCAAGGAAATTACTTGAATCTGGGAGGTGGAGGTTACAGTGAGCCAAGATCACACCACTGCACTCCAGCCTGGATGACAGAGCAAGACTCAGTCTCTCTTTTTTTAAATTTTTTATTTATTTTTTGTTTTTTCTTGCCTGTTCAGTGCAAAATGGAAAAGACTCAGTCTCAAAAAAAAAAAAATTCAGGCAAGAGACAGTAAATGAGAGCAGGTTATCTTTTTTTTTTTTTTTTTTTTTTTAAGATGGGGTTTCACCATGATGGCCAGGCTGGTCTTGAACTCCTGACCTCAGATGATCCACCCACCTCGGCCTCCCAAAGTGTTAGGATGACAGGCGTGAGCCACCGCGCCTGGCCGAGAGCAGGTTATCTAAAATAAGTTTTTATGTTCGTGTTTAGCTAATGTGAGTAAGATAATGCTGTCAGGATGCTTTGAAAACGGTAAATCATTTTATAGTTTTCAAAGCATTTACTAATGGTTATTATACTACTGGTTATTATTAGCAGAGTAAAAGTTCTGATTTAAAGGTAGTGATATACATTATCCAGGAACTATTACAGGTCAGTTAGAAAAAAATAGGTCACTGGTAGTTACAGTACCAGGGACTAAATGTAAGATGTTACCAAACAGAAAATAGGGTGAATGATTTAGCAATATAGTTTTCTTTTTTGCTGTGGTTGAGGTCTTGAAATTGCATATGGCTTAAGTATGTGGCTTATTGATGGCCTATCACTTTTCCTTTGCTAGCCTTAGAGAGACCATCTTGTCCTACCTCCTACGCCCTGCAGAAATCTCCCTATGGCATCTCTGACATCAGTTCATCTGGTTTCTGCTTGACAACTTCCAGAACAACGAGAGCACAGTGTTTCATACCTCAACTCAGTACATTTGTTAGCCATTTCTGACTGTAAGAAAGCTTTTACTTGTATAGAACTAAAACCTGCCTTTCTGCAGGTGCTGCCCACTGGTTCGAGACCTGCCTTCCTGAGTAAGCTTCCTCCCGTAGGATAGTCCATTAACTAGTTGAAGATCATGGTTTTTTCTTCCTCTTACATAGGCTAAACACCTCCATGTACTTAAATGTCCCTCTCTGACATTTTCTCCAGTCTCTCATCAGCCTAGTCACCTTTGATTTTATGAATTCCAGTTTTCCAAAGTCCTTTTTTTTTTGAGGTGGAGTTTTGGTCTTGTTGCCTAGGCTGGAGTGCAAATGGTGTGATCTCTCATTGCAACCTTCGCCTCCCAGGTTCAAGCGATTCTCCTGCCTTAGCCTTCCGAGTAGCTGGGATTACAGGCATGCGCCACCATGTCTGGCTAATTTTCTATTTTTAGTAGAGACAGGGTTTCTTCATGTTGATCAGGCTGGTCTTGAACTCCTGATCTCACTCTGCCTGCCTCAGCCTCCCAAAGTGCTAGGATTACAGGTGTGAGCCACCGTGCCTGGTCCCAAAGTCCTTTAAAAATCTGTAGTGGAGCACAGTCTCATGAGTGTGAGTCAACTGGCATTGAATATAGTATGGCTCTTATCTCTTATTCAGGAACTGCACTACAGTTAACTATGTAGTTTATATTATCAGCAACGTCTTACTACTAGCTTGTAGTTGGAAATTTCTGCAGTAGTCCTTCTTAACTGCAGGCAGTTTTGCTCCCAGGAGATGTTTGGCCATGTCTAGAAACATTTTTGGTTGTCACACTGTGGAGGTGGTACTGGAATCTAGTGGTTAGAGGTTAAAGACACTGTTAAATGTTTTACAGTGCACAGGACAGCCCCCTACAACAGAGTTATCTGGCCCAAAATAGCAACAGTGCTAGGATTGAGAAACACTGCTCTAGATCGTTCTCATGTATGCAGCTGTCAGATCTTATAAAAATGAAAACGGAGACCTGCATGTAAGCCTTATTAAAAATATCTTCCGGCGGCACGTGGTGGCTCATGCCTATAATCCCAACACTTTGGGAGGCCGAGGTGGGTGGATCACCTGAGATCAGGAGCTCAAGACCAGCCTGGCCAACGTGATGAAACCTGTCTCTACTAAAAATATGAAAAATTAGGCTGATGTAGTGGCAGCTACTCTGGAGGCTGAGGCAGGAGACTCTCTGAACCCGGGAGGCTAAGGTTGCAATGAGCCAAGATTGCGCCACTGCACTCCAGCCTTGACAACAAGAGCAAAACTCCGTCTCAAAAAATAAAAATATCTTCTATGACATTTTACCTTGTTGGTTTCAGCTGATTTGAGTTTGTAGGGGGTTTGTAAGTTTGTTCAGCTCAACAAACATGAAGCAAGATGCTGTTATGTTCTATGGACACTGCAGATGATTGTGGTAGTCGATTCATAACATAGAAGCAGAAGTTGTTTACACTAATAATCATAGCCCAAGCACAATGTGGTAAACGTGAAGGAGAGGTACAGATATCACACTGTGAGCACAGAGAAGCTCACCCTTAATTTTGGGATCAGGGAAGTCTTTGTGAAAAAGGTGGCATTTGAGCTGGTCTTAAAGAATATATACAATTGGCTGGGCATCGTGGCTCACCCTGTAATCTTAGCCCTTTGGGAGGCTGAGGCCCGTGTATCACCTGATACACAGGAGTTTGAGACCAGCCTGACCAACATGGAGAAACCCTGTATCTACTAAAAATACAAAAAAATTAGCTGGGCATGGTGGTGCATGCCTGTAATCCCAGCTACTTGGGAGGCTGATACAGGAGAATCTCTTGAACTCGGGAAGCAGAGGTTATGGTGAGATGAGATCGCGCCATTGTACACCAGCCTGGGCAACAAGAGCGAAACTCTGTCTCAAAAAAAAGAATATATTACAATTAAGGAAAAAAGGAGGAAAAGGTTTTTCCAAGAGAGAGGAACAGCATACAACAAGGAATGCAGATGGGAAACAGGCCATTTTCAGGGAATAGCCAGTTTTCCTGTTACAACAGAGGTCAGCACACTTTTTTCTGCATAGGGCTAAATAGTAAATATTCTGGACTTTGCTGGCTATAAGGTCTCTGTTGGAACTACTCCATTCTTCCATTGTAGCGCAAAAGCAGCCATAGGCAATACATACATGAATGAATGTGGCCGAGTTCTGATAAGACTTTACAAAAACAGGCCAGGTGCGGTGGCTCATGCTTATAATCCTGGCACTTTGGGAGGCTGAGGTGGGCAGATCACCTGAGGCCAGCAGTTTTAGACCAACCTGGCCAACATGGTGAAACCCCATCTCTATTCATTAAAAAAAAAAAATTAAAAAAAAAAAAAAGACTTTACAGAAACAGGCGGTGGGGTGGATTTGGTTCACTGGCTGTAGTATGCTGACCCTTAAACTAGAACATAGGGAGTAGAAGGAGTTAAGGATGGAAAAGACAGTGAAGATCCCAGCGTGGAAGGCAGTAATAACCCTCTGTGGGTTTTGGACTGTCCTCTTCTGGAAATAGTAGAAAACCATTGGAGGTGTCTGAGCCAAGGCTAGAGTGGTTAAATAGATAACGTGGTTAGAGTAGCATTTTAGAAAGATTGGTCTGGCAGCAGAGGTAGCTTGGAGGCAGAGGAAAACTGGAGATGTCTTGCCTAGTTGGGAGACAGTTGTAGCTTATGTTTGGGGTTTCATTTAAGTCTGAAGAAAGATAGTGGCCTTGTTTATAGGAAGAATCAAGAGCTTTTGTAGAAGCATGAGAGAACTTTGTATATGTTACTGGAGTTTGAGGAATGAGCCATGAATTGGGCATGATTAAAAGGTTTTGAATAGGCCGGGCGCAATGGCTCATGCCTATAATCCCAGCACTTTGGGAGGCAGAGGCAAATGGATCACTTGAGGTCAGGAGTTCTAGACCAGCCTTGCCAACATGGTGAAACCCTGTCTCTAATTAAAATACAAAAATTAGCCAATTGTGGTACTGCACGCCTGTAGACCCAGCTACGTGGGAGGCTGAGGCAGGAGAATCGCTTGAACCCAGGGGGTGGAGGCTGCAGTGAGCTAAGATTGTGCTACTGCACTCCAGCCTGGGCAACACAGTGAGAATCTTTCTCAAAAAAAAAAAAGGTTTTGAATCATGTTTATTGAAAGGATTCATCCATTTTCCCAAATCTGTTGAGTTTCCGCTATGCCTTAGCACAGCTTATTGATGGAGCTTCAAGTCTAGGTTTAGAGTTAAGCAGTTAAGAGTCCGTGTGGTAGACATTTTAACAGAGGAGTACTGGAAGTGCTGTGTGCATGCTGGGGAGAAAGTGGCTAACCCTGTTCCCCCCGCCCTCCAAATGGTGATCCCATTCATAGGAATCAAGAAAGACAGGAAAAGGAAAACATTGAAGGGGTAATTAGTGAGTTTGGTTGGAGTGTATTGAATGTACAGTCCTTGGAGAAAAGTAACATGAACAAATTGAAATGAGTCATTGGAAATATGTATCTAAGTCAAAGAAACAATTTATAGTTAGAATAGTAGTAGAAAGGGTCCTTCAAACTGTGGGTGGTTTACTCAAGGGAGAAGTAAGAGTTGGCCTGAGAATTTAAGGGGTGGGAAGAGAAAGAGGAACCCAAGATCATGATAGTCAAAAAGATGGGTCGAATGCAGTGTTGCAGAAGCTGAAGGAAGAGAGCGTCAGTAAGTGAGAATATTCCTGTGTGACCCTGCAGAGGGATTGAGGAGCACAAAAGAAGCCAAGCCGCTGGTTCTGCTGGTTGTGCAGTTGTTCACATGAGAAGACTTGCAGTAGAGCGGTGGGGCTGAAGCCAGGTTTTGAGTGATGAAGAAGTGAGTGAGTGATGAGGAAACAGGAGGCAGGAAATGTCAAGTTGTGTGTGTTTTTTAATAAGTTTGGTAGAGGAAGAAGAGTGATGAGACAGCAGTAGCTAGCTCAAGGGGATTGAATGTTTTTTTTTTTTTTTTTAGCATAGGTAATTTGGACATGGTTTAGGATCTAAACTTGAGGCCATCCTCAGCTAATGATTACTGTGTGAAAGTGTTTCATGAGCAGGTGTTTGGGAAACATTAAGTTAAACCAAGACAGAAATTTGTTGATTAGGACTTCTCAGAGCCTTTGATGTACCAACAACTAAGAAGGAAGAAAATGCAGAATTTTTCAAATGCTTTAAACTTGAGAAACCATTTTTCACATCTCATTTTCAGGGATCAGTGTTTTGTGGAACACATTTTGGGAAATGCTGATCCAGGCAGAAGAGGAGGAGCTGGTACAGAGGGAATGATTATGCAATCAGTGAAAAGCTGTCACTTTTCCACTTCCTGCTATTCAAATTGCTTTATTCTATTTGCAAGTCTGGTTTGCCATTCATGTCTTCAGGTCGTTGATAATTATATTGAATAGGACAGGGTCAAGGATATTATGAGCACTTGGTTCAGTTTGCTGGGGATTTAGCTCACTCCACTTTCCTCCCACCCACATTTTTTCCTGCTGTCCATGAGACCCATGTGGAAGAGTCTATATTTTTGAAATCAGTAGGTTTGGGGTTGGGTGGAGATTGAGGGAGAAGTAGCAGTAGCTTTAGTCTTTGAAAATCTTGCTTAAGGACCAGACATTCAGGAGGCTTGCCTTCCTGAAGCACTGTCTTAGCTTAACTTTTGTTGTGGCAGTGATTTTATTTTGGCATTAAAATCCACTTAATTGGCCTGAAGAGGCTGATGTTTATGACTACTTGATAACAGACTTAATGATCCTTTAGCCCTTCCGTACTCCTTTTCCCCTCATTTTTTTTTTTTTTTTTTTGAGACGGAGTTTCGCTCTTGTTACCCAGGCTGGAGTGCAATGGCGCGATCTCGGCTCACCGCAACCTCCGCCTCCTGGGTTCAGGCAATTCTCCTGCCTCAGCCTCCTGAGTAGCTGGGATTACAGGCACACACCACCATGCCCAGCTGAATTTTTGTATTTGTAGTAGAGACGGGGTTTCACCATGTTGACCAGGATGGTCTCGATCTCTTGACCTCGTGATCCACCCGCCTCGGCCTCCCAAAGTGCTGGGATTACAGGCTTGAGCCACCGCGCCCGGCTTCCCCTCATTTTTTAAGCTTGGTTTTTGTTTTTTTCTTTTCCCTCCATGCACAGGTGTTGCTCTTGAGAAATCAGATCATTTGATAACTGGTTAGTCTTCTTGACTTCACAGGCAGCTTATTTTCTGAGTCACATTTTAGCCTGAATTTCCTGTTTACTTCTGGTTTTTTCATTGTTTCGTATAGTATGGAGTTGGCTTACCTATTACTTCATTTTCTTTTCTTCATGCTTGTCTTGTGCAAAAAATAAACCAACCAGAACCTTGCCACAGGAAAAGTCCTACCACAAGGCCACTGGTAATTCTGACTCAAATTTCTCGTATCTTATTCTCATACTTGTTATTTCATTACTGTCTCCCTACTGATTTGGTAGCTTTGAGATCTCCTCCCCTCCCCTCTCCTTCTTCCTTTCTTTCTCTTTTTCTCCTTCCTTCCTTCCTCTCTTCCTCTCTTTCTTTTTCTTTCTTCCTTCCTTCCTGCTTTCCTTCCTTCCTTCCCTCCCTCCTTCCTTCCCTCCCTCCCTCTCCTCCCTTTCTTCCCTTTCCTTCTTTTCCTTTCTTCCCTTCCTTTCCTTCCTTTCTGTCTTCTTTCCTTTCTTTCTTTCTTGAGACAGGATCTCACTCTGTTACACATGTTGGAGTGATTGCAGTGGTGGGATCATAGCTCACTGTGACTTCAAACTCCTGGACTCAAGTAATCCTCCTGCCTCGACCTCCTGAAGTGCTGGGACTATAGGCATGAGCCATGGCACTTGGCCAGCTCTGTGAAATTTCTTACCAAAATATTTTCATTCTGCTCAAAACAGCATTCTTTTTGTTTTTTCTTTGCTCTCTCTCTCTTTTTTTTTTTTTTTTTTTGGTTGACACAGGGTTCCAATTCTGCAGCCAGGCTAGAGTACAGTGGCACGATCACAGTTCACTGCAGCCTGCCTCCCAGGCTCAAGCCATCCTACTTCAGCCTCCATAGTAGCTGGGACCACAGGCATGTGCCACTGTGCTGGCTAATTTTTGGTTGTTGTTTTGGCAGAGAGGGGGTCTTACTATGTTGCCCAGGCTGGTCTTGAACTCCTGGGCTCAAGCAATCTTTCCGCCTTGACTTCCCAAAGTATTGTGATTACTGGTGTGAGCCACCATGCCTGGCCTTTAAGGCCTTTCTACCTCAAGTCTCTAAGTAGCCGTGTATTATTACTGTTTGTTTGTTTATGTATTTTTTTTTTTTTTTTTTTTTTTTTTGAGTCGGAGTTTCGCTCTTGTTGCCCAGGCTGGAGTGCAATGGCGCGATCTCGGCTCACCGCAACCTCCGCCTCCTGGGTTCAGGCAATTCTCCTGCCTCAGCCTCCTGAGTAGCTGGGATTACAGGCACGTGCCACCATGCCCAGCTAATTTTTTGTATTTTTAGTAGAGACGGGGTTTCACCATGTTGACCGGGATGGTCTCGATCTCTTGACCTCGTGATCCACCCGCCTCGGCCTCCCAAAGTGCTGGGATTACAGGCTTGAGCCACCGCGCCCGGCGTATTTTTTTTTTTTTTTAAGACACTGGGCCTTGCTATGTTTGCCCAGGCCATGATCATAGCTCACTGTAATCTGGAGCTTCTGGCCTCAAGCAGTTCTCCCTCCTTAGCCTCCTGAAGTTGCTGAGATTAAAGGCATGAGCTACCACACCCGGCAACTGTGTTTTCTTTAATTGGTTTTTGCAGTCCATTCTTGAATCCATGACCTTCCAGAGAACCTGCCAGGACTGCCTAGTTACATGTTCATCTACCTCTGTCTGAACTGCATTGGTGACATGATGGATCTTCCATGGCTAACTCACCTTGCCAGTTTTCTACAGAGTAGTTAGCTAAAGAGTATGAAAAAACCCTAGGAATCATATGCTAAATTTATTCTACATGTTGCACCAAAGTATTCCAGTGTGTTGATTAGGAAAGGATATCCATTTCTACCAAGAAGCACAGTTACAGTGATGTTTTTAGGCTGCTTGGTATATTGCTCCTAGACACACCATGAACTAATTGCATGGTCAGTGGCATTCCAAGAGGAGAGTTATTTTTTTTTAGTATGACAGATTTCAAGTATAATGGGAAAAATCTGACTCCAGTGTTTTGGAGCCTTTTTGCAATGTATGTCCTTTACTTTGGGAGACCTAGTTCCAATCTCATGCCTTATTATAAATTCCTCAGGCAGTGGAGTGATCCACTCAGGCAAACCAAGATGTTGTTGAGTCTCCCAGAGGGGAACTGCCCACTTTTTAGTCTTTGTGTACTGTGATTACATTTCTTTGGAGGTTCCCTTCTGAACTCCCATGGTTTGTAAGTATCCAGAGCAGGAAGCATTTTCCATTTACCACTATATGAAGCCATTTTATCAGTGTGTCTGAGTGTGTATTATGTACCTCTCCTTAGTAATTAGCATTTCCATCACTCAGGTCCACTGGCCTGGAAAAGGGACAAGAGTGGTTTTGTGTACAATTGGGTTTCAAATGTGGTACTATAGGAATTGTAGGTCTCGATTTACATTTTACATAGGCTGTACATATTAAGTACTGCTAACATTTTGCTGTGATGTGACATTGGCAAAAGAACCTGAATTTTAATTTTTCCCCCTCTTATTTATGTCAAGCTTATTCGTTTCTTCTGTGATGTACGAAGGGATAGTTTCAACCTAGGTTCCAGCTTTATTCTGTTGCATACTAGCTATGTGGCCTTGGACAAGCTGCTCTGTTTCCTTTTTATAAAATTGAAATAAAAATATCCCATTGCATCTTGTGAAGATTAAATGAGATTTATTCATATGTAAATATATAATAGTATATGTGTGAAACATTTCGCATAGTGTCTGTTGCATCATGGTTGTTCAGTGAATGTTCGTTTGCTTTCTTTTCCTCATAGGCCTCATAGGTTCTTGAAGGAGGTGAGGAGGTAATGTCCAGTTTAAGAAGAGGTTAAAATGTTCTTTTTGGCCAGGCACAGTGCCTCATGCCTGTAATCCGAGCACTTCGGGAGGCCCAGGTGGGCAGATCACAAGGTCAGGAGATCAAGACCATCTTGGCCAACATGGTGAAACCCTGTCTTTACTAAAAATGCAAAAAAATTAGCTGGGTATGGTGGTGCATGCCTGTAGTCCCAGCTACTCAGGAGGCTGAGGCAGGAGAGTTGTTTGAATCCAGGAGGCAGAGATTGCAGTGAGCCGAGATCGCACCACTGCACTAAAGCCTGGGCCGTAGTGCGAGACTCTGTCTCAAAATAAATAAATGAATAAAAATGTTCTTTGTTAGGAACTCTTTGGGTGGTGTTTTCTCCTTGAGACAAGGTTATATATAAATTGTGATTAGGTTCCAGGAAATCCCATAGAAATCTTGGTAACCCCTAATTATCTGAACTGTTGTATTAATACTGCCATGGAATGTAAACCATTTATAACTGTGTTTTATTTATTGATTTTAATTTCTCGAGACAGAGTCTCACTCGGTCACCCAGGCTGAGTGCAGTGGTGTGATCACGGCTCAGCCTTGACCTCACCAGCTCAAGCAGTCCTCCCAGTTCAGCCTCCCAAAATGCTGAGTGAGCACTTATAGGCATGAGCCACCTTACCAGCCCGTACAACAGTGTTTTTTTTTTTGTTGTTGTTGTTTTTGAGACGGAGTCTCGCTCTGTTGCCCAGGCTGGAGTGCAGTGGCATGATCTTGGCTCACTGCAACCTCTGCCTCCTGGGTTGAAGCAATTCTCCTGCCTCAGCCTCTCTAGTAGCTGGGATTACAGGTGCATGCCACCACGCCTGGCTAATTTTTGTATTTTTAGAAGAGACAGGGTTTCACCATATTGGTCAGGCTGGTCTTGAACTCCTGACCTCATGATCTACCCTCCTCAGCCTCCCAGAGTGCTGGGATTACAGGCGTGAGCCACCGTGCCTGGCCACAACAGTGTTTTAAAATGAGAACCTGTTTGCAGTCCCCTGCAGGTGTCCTATAGATAGCAGCTCTTGCCGCTCCTCCCTTTTATACTTGGCTTCCTTTGACTTAGTACCAGGCCACTGAAAATTATTTCCATGGTGGGCATTTGGGACACTGGGCAGAGCTGATGGCTCTTAAAGAATGAGGACTTTTATATGCTGGCAATGGTGGTGGAGAGAAGGAGATGGCCGGCATCTGTTGACTACTTGCTATGTACCAATCACTATGTTACGGGCTTTAATACAGCTTTGTATTTAATTTTCATAACAATCCTATAACATAGATACTATTAGCCCCCATTGTACAGATGACAACCTGAGGCTTAGAAACACACAATTAGCAAATGGTAGACCCAAGATTTGAACCGAGGACTTTATGGATGCCAAAGCCTATGCTTTCTGCCATCACGCATAACTTTTGCAAAGATAGGAGAATCAGGCACAGACCTGTTGGCTGTGAAAAGGGCTAAGAAATGAAGAGACAGCAGCATTTGTTTTGTAAGGGTAAAGGTTTGGGGTGTGGGGACAGCTGGATGAAGTCAGTTCTCATGTTAGGGGATGGGAGGCCTGTTAAAATGAGGTCTTCAGGGTTCTTATATTTCTGAGCTTTTTGGTTATCCATTATGAAGAAGAAATAATACCAGTGCCAATGTGGGGAACAGAGTCAGACGCAGGGAGAGGGAAGGGAAGTCCCTAGTGATGGGGAAGAAAGGGCAGTTTCTACAGCCTTAACAGGCAGACCAGTCATTTATTTATAGGAGTGTTCATGTGCTAGGTACTCAGAAGCAGGAACTCTCTTTCTTATGGAGTAGGGGCTGTAAATGTGTATAAAATCTACTTCTCACTTTCACTTTATCTTCCTTCAGGAAAAACCCAGCCTTTTTTCTTTCTGTTTTTTCTTTCCATAGGCATTGGCTTTTTTCTTTTCCTAATTTTTTAACGCTTTTGCCTTCTGGGGTCACAGTGTTTAATTTTCTCACTTTTGCTTATCTCAGTTACCTGTTTTCTCTGATTCTGTTACCTTAACAAGGCAGTCATCTTTGTTAAGTGTTTCTGTATTCTAGAACTGATCAGAACACTTTGTAAATCAGCATCAATTCTCTGAAAGCTCCTATTTTGTGCCCATTACTAGCATGAGACACTATTCTTCGTGAACCTTACCCTGTGCTCTCTCCATTTCCCTAACAGGGCAATTGACAGCCATCTGAGGCCATTCAGGAAAATTAAAGTCATGCTTAGAGCCTGAAGCTCTTTTGGAGGAACTTTATTATTATTATTTTTTTAATGGACTCTTTGGTGACATTATGTTCATATTATAGATATTCCTTTTTTTAAATATTTATTTATTTTGTGTGGTAAAGTACATCTCAGCAGATCCTTTTTTTTTTTCTTTAGTCATCTACTTACTCATATTATTATTATTATTATTATTTTTTTTTTTAATGGGATCTCAATCTGTCACCCAGCCCCTCATGTCTTTAAATTCAGGTTGGGGATCACCTCCTTCAAGAAGCCTTTCTAAGTCATTGAAGTCTAAGTTAGATGTTTCTTTGATAAATTCCCATAGTATGCTGAATATCTATTATCAGTACAACTTCTCAAACCATATTGTTCTTGTCTGATTCCCCTTTTGACTTTGAGCTCTTTGAGAACAGGGACATTTTTTTTTTTTTTTTGTATTCCTAGCACCCAAGACTGTATAATTTCTGAAACATAATTTTTAGGATATATGAATGATAAGCCTTAGTTGTACTGAAATGTTCCAAATGTTGCAATACCTCCTGTATGTAACCATGAAAACCTACATGGTTTTTGCAACTTCCTGTTCTGATCCAGTTTGAGGAGGTTTAGTTTTCCCTTTTTGTGAAATTTTGTGCTATTTTGAAATTATTCTGAAAGACACAGAATAGTGACTTCTCCCTCCAAAGGAGGCGAGAGATTACTCATTTATTCAGCAGTTTATCAGGGGAGCAGGCATTTACTTTGACAGTCAACTGTCTTGCCCACTTTTATTTTTTGTTTTTTATTTTTTATTTTATTTATTTATTTATTTATTTATTTTTTTTGAGATGGAGTTTCGCTCTTGTTGCCCAGGCCGGAGTGCAATGGCGCGATCTCGGTTCACCGCAACCTCCGCCTCCCGGGTTCAGGCAATTCTCCTGCCTCAGCCTCCTGAGTGGCTGGGACTACAGGCACGCGCCACCATGCCCAGCTAATTTTTTGTAGTTTTAGTAGAGATGGGGTTTCACCATGTTGACCAGGATGGTCTTGATCTCTTGACCTCGTGATCCACCCGCCTCGGCCTCCCAAAGTGCTGGGATTACAGGCTTGAGCCACCGCGCCCGGCCTATTTTTTATTTTTTGAGATGGAGTCCCACTCTGTCACCTAGGCTGGAGTGCAGTGGTGCGATCTTGGCTCACTGCAACCTCCATTTCCAAAGTTCAAGTGATTCTTCTGCCTCAGCCTCCCAAGTAGCTGGGACTACAGGCATGCGCCACCATGCCTGGCTGATTTTTCTGTTTTTGATATAGACGGGGTTTCACCATATTGGCCAGGCTGGTCTTGAACTCCTGACCTCATGATCCACCTGCCTTGGCCTCCCAAAGTGCTGTGATTACAGGCGTGATACCGCACTTTTTTTTTTCTTTTTTTGTTACTTAAAAAAAAGTTTTTTTTTTTCTTCCTCCAGTGTCAATGCTGAATCCCCCACTTCTAAATACAAATATTTTCAGGCTGGGTGTGGTGGCTTATGCCTATAATTCCAACACTTTGGGAGGCTGAGGTGAAAAACGTATTTGAGGCTAGGAGTTCCAGACCAGCCTGGCCTGACAAAGTGAGATCCCATCTCTACAAAAAATACAAAAATTAGCCAGACATGGTGGTACGTACCTGTAGTCCCAGCTACTCAAGAGGCTGAAGTGGGAAGACTGCTTGAGCCCAGGAGATTGAGGCTCTAGTGAGCAGAGATCATGCTACTGCATTCAGCCTAGGTGACACAGAGAAACTCCCATCTATTCAATAAAGACATAAAAATAAATAAAACAAATACTTTACCCAGTCTGTGTCCTTTCCTAACTTGTATCCCCCTCTCTGTCTTTCTCTCTCTCCTCAGTGAAGTTTCTGGAAAGTGTAGTTGATATTTATTGTCTCACATTCTGACTTCTGTTCCCACCACTCCAGTGAAGCTAGTAGTGCTGAGGCAATTATGACTTTGTGAGTCAGCCAAATCCAAGAGGTGTTTTACTAGCATCTCTGCTACATTTGACCTACTTCACCATTCTCCTTGAAACTATTCCTTTGTCACATGTCACTTGTCCTTATCACTACCTTTTCAATCCCACTGGTTTTCTTCATTTGTTTATTCATTCAAAAACTATAAACCAAATGCCACTTCTCCACAAGACTAGTCCCAGAAGTTGTGTCAGTGGACAGGATAAACGTGGTCTCATGTCCACTGATCCTCTACAGTCCAGCTGGGAAGTAGCTGTTCACTCATTTAATTGGACAAATATTTATTTAGTGCCTGTTGTTTTTTAGATACTGTTGTGCCTAGCCATGAAAGATAATTATGTAAATGGTTTAATCACATAATTATTGCATCTTAATTGTATCATGTGCTTACAGGAAGCCATGAAAGCCTATAATTAGGATACCTATTCTAGTTTGGGATGGAAGTAAGGATGAATCGGGAAGAGTTCCTAGAAGGATCATTTAGTGGAAGCTTGAATTGTGCAAGTAGAAAACCTGGATGGGAGTAGAGTTTGGCAGGGCAGGGAGGCAGGAGGGGTAGTTAATTATTTATTGCAGTTACTTATAAAGTTATCAACAGCTGTAGCATCTTAAGAATGAACTGCTGCTCTTATTCACCATTGTACAACAATGCAGCTTTATGATTGAGACATGCAGGCTCCCTTATTGCAGCATCCACAGTCCCGGTTCTCCTTCGTGGTGAGTGTTTTGAATTCTCTATCTGGCAGCACCAAAGAGGTTTTTAGTCTCAGTGGGAAGTCAGAATATATGCATGAGAGGATAATTAACAATATACATGTCAAATGAGTGGTATAGTAAATATTATTAGCATTCAGAGAAGGTCACTGTCACGAAGACGTGGAGTGATTATGGAGGAGCTTGGAGTTCCTGAGGCTTACATTAAAGGAAGAAAAGGACTCAGAAAAGCAGAGAAGAACGGAACTAGGCATTTCCAGTAGAGAAAAAGGAAAGAACAAAGCCAGGGAAGTAGGAATTCAGTCTTGCAAATGGGTAAGAGTATACTGTTGTTTAGAAGCCTAGACAGAGCCTTCTGTTTGGCTGCTTACTGAGCAATATGATAGAAGACAGAAGCAGCCCTGGAAAGATCCTTGAATGTCAGGCTAAGGAACTGGGACTTTATCAAATTTGAGCAGAGAGGTGGCATGTGTGGAAAACGGTTTTAGACTTAATCTGGTAACAAATGACTTCAGAACTAGGCACTGAGACATGAGAAGAATGCCCGGATTAGTGGTTCAATAAGGAATTCAGTTTAACAAATATTTATGGAGCTTCTCCTGTGTGGAAAGAACACAGTGAACAGGTGAGAGCACTTGACTAAGGAACCTAAAG
Source organism: Sapajus apella (assembly GCF_009761245.1). NCBI lineage: Eukaryota > Metazoa > Chordata > Mammalia > Primates > Cebidae > Sapajus > Sapajus apella. The sequence goes on along the minus strand of NW_022437002.1, from coordinate 9,833,161 downwards.
ACTTATGCAAGGTCAATTGGGGGTTGGGCAGATGGGAGAGGGGTGGGAGGGGAGACAGGAGGAGTAGGGGCCCTCCTTACTACCCTATTCACACAGGTTTTAGAGGTTAGCAAACTGTGGCCCACAGGCCACATCCATCCAGTTACTTGTTTTTCTACAGCCCTTGCGCTAAGAATGGTTTTTACATTTTTAAATGATTTTTTTTTTTTAAATCAGAAGAGGAGTACATCATGATATATGAAATTCAAATTTCAGTGTCCATAAATAACAGTTTTGAAACAGTCTTACTGGTTCATTTACGTATTGTCTGTTGCTCCTTCAACATGCAGAGGTGAGAAGTGACAGACCATGAGGCCTACAAAGCCTAAACTGTTTTTTGTTTAGTCCTTTACAGAAAACTTTGTTTATCCTTAAGTCATTCACGTCTCAAATCTCGTTTCTTTTTTTTTTTTTTTTTAAGATGGAGTCTCACTCTGTCACCCAGGCTGGAGTAGTGGCGCAATCATGGCTCACTGCAGCCTCGGCTCACTGCAACCTCCGCCTCCCAGGTTCGAGTGATTCTTTTGCCTCAGCCTCCTGAGTAGCTGGGACTGCAGGCCCATGCCACCATGCCCAGCTAATTTTTTGTATTTTTAGCAGAGTTGGGGTTTCACCATGTTAGCCAGGATGGTCTCGACCTCCTGACCTCATGTTCCACCTGCCTCAGCCTCCCAAAGTGCTGGGTACAGGCGTGAGCCACCGCTCCCGGCCCTCAGCTCTCTTTTCTGAAACTAAATGTCCCTCTCCTACCTGAGGCTTTTCCCTCCTCCTGGGGTTTTGAATCTTTCTCTTCTTTATTTTCCTCCTTAAATCCTCAGCTTCTCTCTCTTCCAGGACTTTTCTGCCTCCAAATATGTTCAAAACTAACTTACTTTAAAAAAAAAAATTAAAAAAACAGGCCAGGACTGGTGACTCAGGCCTGTAGTCTCATCACTTTGGGAGGCCGAGGTGGGAGGATCACTTGGGGCCAGGAGTTCCAGACCAACCTGGGCAACATAGCAAAAAATTTAAAAGCTGGGCGTGATGGCATGTGCCTGTAGACCCAGCTCCTATGGAGGCTGAGGAGGGAGGATCACTTGAGCCCAGGAGTTTGAAGTTACAGTGAGCTGTGAGCATACCACTGCACTCCAGCCTAGGCAACAAAGACTCTGTCTCAAAAACAAAAACAGAAAAACTTTATCAACTCAGAAGTTCACTTGTGCTGCTGTAATTCATCTCTAGCCTCTGCCTCCACTTCAGCTTTCACTCAGTCATCTGAATCCGGACCCTGACCCCAGAAGTCTGCTGAAACTAGTCTTGCTGTCATTAGTGAAATCCTAGCTGCTGGATCCAGTCACTTCCCATTTATCTTCCTTGTTTTCTCTGACATTTAACATTTTGATCATTCCTTTTCCATGATAGCCTTTTTCCTTTAGCTTCAGTGACATCGTTCTTCTTGATTTCTCTTCCTACTTCCCCAGCCCTTTCTCCCACTTACTGGCCAAGGGCCTCTCTTCTTTTACCAGTACCTTAAATGTTGATGACTTTTAGAAGTCTATCCTTTGTCCTCTTAGGAGAGTTATTATTTTATTGAGTACCTACTATGTGCCAACCACTGTATTAAAATGCTTTATACATTTATTCCTAACCCTTGCAAGAATCCTAAAAAGATCGTTTTGTTTCCTGTGTAGTATAAATAAGGAAATTGAAGCTTAGTGAGTTTAAGTAATTTTCCTAAAGTTACACAGTAAGTGGCAGAGTTGGGACTTGAGCCTGAGCTTGCTTTATTATGTTGCTAAAGTCGGCTATTAACTGTGTGCCAGTGGCTCCTGCCACAGCCTTTCTTTTTAGCTTGCAGCATGTTTGTCCAACTGCCTGCCAGACATTTTCACCCAGAAGTCCTAGCAGCACCTCCAGCCCAACTCATCATCTTTCCCCAACCCCCATCCAGCCCCCCATTGGTAGTGTACCATCTATCTAATCATGAAGGCCATAGTCTTGGGGTTGGCCTTAGCTTTGCCTCCACTCTACCCCTTCCACTCCTCAGCATCCAGTTGTTACTACAGCCCGTTGTTTCTCCCCACTTAATTTCTCTGGAATTCACCTCAGGGTGTTCACTGTCACTTCCTCGTTCAAGCTCTTTTTGTCTCTCTCCTAGACTGTTGTTCCTCATCTCTTAATTTCTGTCTCTTCTACTCTCTTACCCTTCCAGTCCATTCACCACAAGGATGCCAGAATGATTTCTCCTAAACCCAAATCTGATTGTGTTGGTATCTTGGTTAAAACCTCCCCACTGTCCTATTCCTCACTCCATAGCTTATGTAAGGAGGCCTTGCCTTATTTTTCTAGACTCTTCTTTGAATCTCTCACATACTACACATGTTTGTGGTTTCATGATACCAGCACACATACTCATCTCTCGATGTAGTTCCACGCTGTTCCCTCTTTCTGGAAGGCCCTCTTCTTCCTGGTTGACCTGAGGAGCACCTTTCCAGCTAATCCTTAAAAAATAGACAAGCAAAAAATATCCTCAATTCAGAGAGAATACCTCAGCTTCTTGACCTTCACTGATTTCTACTCTGTGAGGGGTTGGATGTTTCCTTTTTCCTGTTCTCCAAGTACCTTATGCATGTATCTGCTGTAGAGCTTAGCACAGTGGATCATGATTGCTACACATGTTCATTTCCTTACAAGTGCTGTTCCTTAAAGGCAGAGACTTTTGTCGTGTTTACTTTTTTATCCATGGTATCTAGCATGTTGCCTGGGACATAGTGATTCAGTAACTGTTGAATATTAAAATAGTAGTAGCGTAGTTGGATATATGGACTAAGGCTTTGAAGAAAGATTGGGTTTAAGGATTTATGCACATGAAGATGATGGTTAAAGCTAATGAGTAGATAATACGAACACCTTGATATTGTATGGCATCAAATAATTCACAAAGTATTTTAAATGCTTTATCTGTTTTTGTTCCACCCAAAAGCACTGAGACAAGCAGGGAAGGCATGCATATTTGCATTTTAGAAATAAAGCTGAAACTCAGAGAACTAAAATTGTTTGCTCAAGAATTATGTTGAGGCTGGGTGTGGTGGGTCACGCCTGTAATCCCAGCACTTTGGGAGGCCAAGGTGATGGATCACCTGAGGTCAGGAGTTTGAGACCAGCCTGGCCAACATGGTGAAACCCGGTCTCTACTAAAAATACAAAAATTAGCTGGGCATGGTGTCATACCTGTAATCTCAGCTACTTGGGAGGCTGAGGGATGAGAATCGCTTGAACCTGGGAGGCAGAGGTTGCAGTGAGCCTAGATGGCACCATTGCACTCTAGCCTGGGCAACAAGAGTGAAACTCTGTCTCCAAAAAAAAAAAAAAAAAAATTATGTTGAACAAAAGTGCCAGAATTGAGCCTTCTGCTGCCAAGTCTAATGCTTCTCCTACTGCATCAGTATAGATATAGGGAATGTTTGGGAGATGAGAGACAAAGTTTGGAATACACCTACACTTAGAGGTTAAGGGAAAGAAGTGTCTCAGAGGAGTTAAAGAGTGCCGCAAGGCGTTACTGTGTTGTGAAGGACAAGTTTTCAGACACTGAGGGCATCATCAATGAGAGATGTTTGTGAATAGTAAGGAAAATAGGGAAGGATGAAAGAGTTCGACTACCAGGAAGTTAAGAGCATAATTTCATACAGTGAAACCACCTTGCCATCTGGTTAAGAAATACATGGGCATTGACAGAAATGGAGGCACACATGTCAACTGCCAATTTCTTTTTTTAATTTTTAAAAATTCTTTTTTCCTTTCTTTTCTAAATCATCCAGCCCAAAATGTTATTTTTTTTTCTGTAACCTAGGCTGGAGTGCAGTGGTATGATCACAGCTCACTGCAGCCTCAGCCTCCCAGACTCAAGTGATCTTCTCAGCCTCCTAAGTACTAGGACTATAGGCATTTGCCACCACACCTGGCTAACTTTTGTATTTTTTGTAGAGATAGGGTTTTGCCATGTTGCCCAGGCTGGTATTTTCTTTATTAATATTTTTATTGCTATTATTGTTTATCTACTTTTTCCTCCCCCCTTTTTTACTTTCTCAAGGCTGGGTCTGGTTCTGTCCGCTAGACTGGAGTGCGGTAGCAATCATAGCTCATTGTAACCTTGAACTCCTGGGCTCAAGCGATCTTACCTCAGTTTCCCAAATAGCTGGGACTATAGCTGTGTGTCACCATGCTCGGCTGATTTTGTGGTTTTGTTTGTTTGTTTTTGGTAGAGACAGGGTCTTGCTGTGTTACTGGGTGGTCTCGAACTCCTGGTTTCAACTGATCCTCCTGCTTTGGTCTCCCAAAGTGATGGGATTACAAGCATGAGGCACCACACTCAGCCTTCTTCTTCTTTTTTTTTGTTTAAACAGGCTCAATTTACTTTATTCTTCTTGTGTAAAATCCTTATGTTATAGCCACAGTTACAGCCTGGGTCCTCTGCACAGAGACTGGTGAAACGGTCAGTGAATTCCTGATAGGGAGACTTAGTGAATACAGCCTCTTTCCAGAGATCAGGGGTCAGGTAGCTATAGGTCTTAGAGGTGGCCTGAAGGGTGGCTTTGTCCAGGGTAGCAGTGCAGCCTCCGGCTGAGGCGTAGCAGTTGTCAGTACCAGCCATCAGCAGCAGTTTGCTGGGCATAGGGGTCAAGATGATGCCAGTGCCTGGGTTGGGGTGGGGGAGGGATAAGGCGCACCAGCACAGAGCCACAGCAGCCTGTCACCTTGCAAGGGACAGTGTGGGGCTTGTTCCCTCAGTGGCCTCTCCACATAGGGACAGTAGAGAGCTTGGCCAGGATCATGGGCCCTTGGATGACACTGGCAACCTCCGTGGAACACTGAACATCCAGACCGATGTGGCCCGTGTAGTCCCCAATGGCCTTGAACCTGGTGTGCTGGCCAGTGTGGGTCTGCTTTTGCAGAGGTGTAGTCTTCAAAACCTCATCCTTGAGAAGTGACCCCAGCAAACAGTCAATGATCTCAGACTCTTTGATGGGCAGGGAGAAGAGCTAGATCTCCTCCAGGGACTTGATCTTCATGTCTGGACTAGGCAGCCCAGCTTGGTGATGGGCATCCACTCCTTGTTCTCAGCCTTGCCTCTGAGAGCTCCGTGGCCTCAGCCCTGGCTCCAGCCCACCCACAGCTGTGACCCTGGCCCACATATCTCTGTCAAACACAGCCTCTGAGGAAGCTGCTGGGCCTCCCATTCCAGGCCCTCCAGGCTGTCCACTGCATTAGTCATGGCCATTTGGTATTTGTCAGAGAAGCAGCTCTTTTTTTTTTTTCCCTTAACCTTCTACCGTGAGGTGAAGAATTGATTCCCCTTTCAAGAAGTTTGATGGTGAAAGGAAACAAGAGGCTGGTAGTTTGAGAATTATCACACCACCAAATATTCCAAGAATTTTGCAATACTTAGTTGTCATTTTGTAGGCTTGAAAATATGCAGTGGAAACAATCTAGGGAAATACTGTTTGATGATTAAGTATGTAAATTTCAAGATGTTTTAGACTCAATTTAATATTGGTCAATTCCAATCACATTGTAGTACTAGAGGTCAAGGTGTTTAGCCAAGCCTTAAAGTTAAGATTTTATTTGAATACAGGTAGCTGTAACAGTATAATGTACTTTTAGCAGATAGGTGTATATAGAGTCTAAAAACACTCTTGTATTCATTTAGAATATTCACATACATATAGACTGATTTCTTTGCCATAAATCATTATGTGTTGTCCAGGTATGATTTGATCAATAATAAGGTTTTTCCACTTTGCTGCTAGAGGCTATTCTTCTGTGTTTATAATGAAAACCCATCTATATTGTCCACGTGTCTTGGGTGTGGAGCTCTGGGTGGGGGAGTTAAGCCCTGGGCAGCTTTTTTGTCCTGTTGATGAGGTGTCTTCTGTCTGCCAGGTAAAGCGGTACCAATGTACCTTTGAGGGCTGTCCCCGCACCTACAGCACAGCAGGCAACCTGCGAACCCACCAGAAGACTCATCGAGGAGAGTACACCTTTGTCTGTAATCAGGAGGGCTGTGGCAAGGCCTTCCTTACCTCTTACAGCCTCAGGATCCACGTGCGAGTGCACACAAAGGAGAAGCCATTTGAGTGCGACGTACAGGGCTGTGAGAAGGCATTCAACACACTGTACAGGTCAGCCTCGTCTCCATTGCTCTGCCAGCCTCTGACCTTGACCTCGTTGTGACTACAGAGCTCTTTCTCCTTTCAGAGGAGAGTTGTTCACTTTCAGGGCTTTAAAGAGCACAGCTATGTTCAACTGTGTAAAATTCATTTCTGCCAGATCTCAGAAAATGAAAGAAAAAATTTTAAAAATGCATTAGAGAAACTTGTTACTTAAAGATGGACATGTCTGGGCTAGTTGGGAGTGACAGTACATTTATGTTTAGATTTGCATCTCATGGAGCAGCATTCTGGCCTGGGCATTTTAGTGCTTGGCATAGAGTACTAGCTCCCCTTGGCTCAAGATCTTTGTAGTAAGGCTTCTGTAGTCTTCTTTCCTACCTCACCTTGAAGGACTTTTCTATCCTGAGAAATGGGGAGTGGCCCATTCAGTAGCCAATTCTCTTTTCCACGTTTGTATCAGGAGACTTATTAGTCTTCAATATTGAGTATAAAGTGACAGAAATAACAATAGCTAACACTTAAAAAGTACTCACTGTGTGCTAGGCATGATTTTAAGTGCTGATCCCCACAACAGCTGGTAAGTAAATGGGAACACAGAGGGGTTCTATAACTAGTTCAAGTTTCCCTAGCCAAGCAGGATCTGGGGCCAGGATTTGAATTCTGGGAAGTCTGTCTCCAAAATTAGCACTCTTACCACTATGCTATTCTCTGAATTTCTTTTGGGGCAAAATATGTTGGATACTAATGTGTTATGGGTATAGAATTCTTACACACTTGATACTGAAGCACATTAAACTGGCATGGGGAGGCTGTGTAGAACTTTACGATAAAGGGAAGCCAGGCGTGGTGGCTCATGCCTGTGATCCCAGCACTTTGGGAGGCCAAGGTGGGCTGATCACCTGAGGTCAGCAGTTCAAGACCAGCCTGGCCAACATGGTAAAACCCCATCTCTACTAAAAATACAAAAATTAGTTGGGTGTGGTGGTGGGCACCTGTACTCCCAGGTACTGAGAGGCTGAGTCAGGAGAATTGCTTGAACCTAGAACCCAGGAGGTGGATGTTGCAGTAAGCTGAGATCGCGTCATTGCACTCCAACCCAGGCGACAAGAGCGAAACTCCATCTCAAAAAAAAAAAAAAAAAAGAACTTTATGACAAAGGGAATTTCTCTGGGATATTCTGCAGGCTGAAAGCACATCAGAGGCTTCACACAGGGAAAACGTTTAACTGTGAATCTGAAGGCTGCAGCAAATACTTCACCACACTCAGTGATCTGAGGAAGCACATTCGAACCCATACAGGGGAAAAGCCATTTCGGTAGGTCTTACTGTTTTCTGTTTGTCACTGACAAGGTTTCAGCTGGCGGCCTTGATATACTCTGAAATTTTTCAAGAGGGAAAGAAAACTTCGTTTACTAGCTCTTTCTTTGGCAGTGTTAGCCCACCCCAGGATAGCTATAACCAACCACTGCAGATTAGAGGGTTGCTGGTGGAGTCCAAGAACACCCTTACTCTGTGGGTGATGGCCTTTCTGCCTCATGTTTTCCATTTATTTTCAAGAAGCATTTGTTGAAACTTACTCATGTGGTAGGTACTTTTATTAGTGCTAGAGAAATACTCAGAAGCAGGCTTTCTTCTCAAGAACCTTTGGTGACAAAGAACCACAAATTTGTGGATAATATCTGAGGCTGCAAGATGCCCAAAGTGCCCTGAGCCCAGAGGAGGGATACCTACCTGAGAATCAAGGAGGGGAAGGGGCGAGGAGACTAGAGGAAATGAGAGGTAGGAATGCTTAGCTTAGTGGTGCCGTTGTTACTTGTTCAAGTTATTGCTTTGTAATAGCTCATGTATATAGAAGCATCCATTTTTATTCATGTATGTCAACATATGCATATCTAATAGATACATGTACTGTGTACTATAAACTTGAAGGAGGGACTTGGGTTACCTGCTTTCTTCTCTGCCCATAGTATGTAGCATGATTTTGGGCATTGAGTAGGTGTTCAAAACCAGCTTTGGGATGATTATATGACATTTTTAATGAGATAATCAGTTTGTAAAGATTTCCGATAAAAGTAATATAGATAGATGTATTGCAGAAAACTCCCCATAAACAATGTCTTTGAGGCTGGGCATGGTGGCTCATGCCTGTAATCCTAGCACTTTGGGAGGCCGAGGCAGGCAGATCACTTGAGATTAGGCGTTCAAGACCAGCCTGGCCAACATGGTGAAACACCATCTCTACTAAAATACAAAAATTAGCCAAGCGTGGCGGCGCACACCTGTAATCCCAGCTACTCTGGAGGCTGAGGCAGGAGAATTGCTGAAAACCGAGAGACAGAGATTGTGGTGAGCTGAGATCATGCCATTGCACTCCAGCCTAGGCAACGGAGCGAGAGTCTGTCTCAAATAAAAATAAAAATAATAAACAACGTCTTTGAATTTTGGCAGGGAATATCACAGTTATATTCAAGTCATTAAATATGCTACCTGTTCCTTCTCAAACTACTCATCTCATTAGGGTACTTAGAAACAAAAAGTCTTCAGAGACAGTCAACTCTTAGATGCCAGTCAAATGGAATTGTGGGCTTGGCATGGCGGCTTACGCCTATAATCCCAGCACTTTGGGAGACTGAGGTGGGAGGATCACCTGAGCCTAGGAGTTTGAGACCAGACTGGTCAACATAGTGAGACCCCAAGTCTACAAAAAAATTTTAAAATTAGTTGGGAGTGGTGGCACATGCCTGTGGTCCCAGAGATTTAGGAGGCTGAGATGGGAGGATCACTTGAGCCTGGGAGGTCGAGGCTGTAGTGAGCCATGGTCATGTCACTGCACTGCAGCCTGGGCAACAGAGAGAGACCATGTCTCAGGGAAAAAAAAGAAAAAGTTGTGTTTTTTAAAATTATAGATGTATTCCTGAGTCACGATCCCTTGAAGGGCAAGAGTAGTTAGATTGTAATTGGTTACTCTACAGATGGATGCTCTGAAGCTTAGGTTATTCTTTTCCCCCCATAGGCTGCTGAGAGAACTCTGATTTCTATCCAGTCACATGCATTTATTTTTATGATTAAAACTGCATTTTTCTTGAATATTCAATAAGACTTTAGACATGATGATGATTATATGTAATTAAAAATGAACATGCTTTAGAGAAGCTTTCTATTTAAAGAAAATATTTTGGTTTATAAGAAAATGCATTCATTCATATAAGTAATTAAGGAATGTCTGCTGTGTGCTGGAACTACAGAAAGAGCTACGTGGATCCTGTGCTCTAGGAGAACACATAGCAGATGTATCCACAGAGGTAAAATAAGATTGGAAATGAGAGGTGGCATAAAAGAAATATGAAGAAATGCCTTAGGAGTTCTGAGGAGAGAAAGATTTCTTCTAGCTTTGGTTATCAAGACAATAAAAGAGAATGAAGTAGATCCCAACACGCAAGATTATAGATAAGTTACTTGAGCCTGTCTTCTGATTGATTTTGTTCTAATGTTATATTTCAGGCCCTGTGCATATTTGAGAGCCACTTTGCTCACTGTTGATATTCCTGATGTTCCACTGGCAGTACATTTTTCATATGGACTGTCACTGTCAATAGAGGCCTGTTAAGTAATTCATCAAAAGACTTCTGTTGTCAGGGCTCTCAGCCTGGGCCTTACCTGTAGAACAAGAAATATTTATCCTGGGCACTCAGTTCCCTCTGATCCCAGATAACACCACCTTACTTTTTTAAGGACCTGTCATCATTCTCATCTCTAAAACCAGTGTTATCAATCTGATCCTAGTGTTCTGAATATTTGTTTTAGTTTGTATTTATAAGAGATGTTCAGAATAAAGGTCTATTAGCTAATGACTCTTGTTTCTCTTTCCTTAAACAACAAATTTAGGTGCGATCACGATGGCTGTGGAAAAGCATTTGCAGCAAGCCACCACCTTAAAACTCACGTCCGTACACATACTGGTGAGTTTAGGCCAATTTTTATTTTTTTATTTTAACCATCATCAAGCCTGTAACTATCGGTATTTCTATTGACACCCGTAGAGCTAGGTGAATATACAGAGATATATATCCTGTATATACACAGGGGAGCCTAATTAGCTTAGCCTTACCTAGAATGTTTGAGTTTCTTTCAGAGGTGGACCTCCAGTATTCAGCCTTAAGAAATGAAACTGGCCAGGTGCGGTGGCTCACGCCTGTAATCCCAGCACTTTGGGAGGCCGAGGTGGGTAGATCACAAGGTCAGGAGTTCAAGACCAGCCTGGCTAAGATGGTGAAACCCAGTCTCTACTAAAAGTACAAAAAATTAGCCAGCTGTGGTGGCGGGCCACAGTAATCCCAGCTACTTGGGAGGCTGAGGCAGAGAATTGCTTGAACCCAGGAGGCGGAGGTTGAGCTGAGATCACGCCACTGCATTCCATCCTGGGTGATAAAATGAGACTGTCTCAAAAAGAAATGAAACCAATACAGAGATACTCTAAAAAAACAACCTGTGAGAAATGAATCTTCTCTTTTAACTTCCCAGCAGCAGCCATTCCTAGTGCTTTGCTCTGCCTTGAGTTTTAGGACTGAGATGATTAACATGTAATTTATTCAACTTTTAACAACTGTTACCCAAACTCTCTTGATAATACTTACTTTCCTCTGTTAGGGAAAGGTAGATTTCTTAATCCAGTTCAATGACTTTATGGTAAATTAATACTACGTTGTTATTCTTGCAGGTGAAAGACCCTTCTTCTGCCCCAGTAATGGCTGTGAGAAAACATTCAGCACTCAATACAGTCTCAAAAGTCACATGAAAGGTCATGATAACAAAGGAAACTCATACAGTGCACTTCCACAACACAATGAATTAGAGGTATGTGGTGTTTTTGTCTCTTGATCTGAGTATCACAGATCATCAACAGTTGTTTGTGTATCATAGTCAAAGATTAAAATGTCTTCTCTATATATCTGTTAGTGAGAGGGAAGAAGTCAGGGTCAAGATCAGTGTCTTGACTTGCTTATTCAGCCACCTACTCAACGTCTCCACTCAGATATCATCTACTCTTGTCAAACTTACCATATTCAAACCTGTTCTTCCTGCAGTCTTCTTCATCTTGGTAAATGGCAGCTCTGGTTTTCTAGTGGCAGAGGCCAAAAATCCTATAGTCATTCTTGACTCCTTTTTTTCCCTCACACTCCACATCTGCCAGCAAAGTCTACCAGCTCGCCCTTGATAATTTATCTAGAATCCGATCATTTCTTCTGATTATTTTGTTCAGTCCACTATTGTCATTTTGCCTGGATTATTGCAATAACCTGTTAAATGGGGTTCATAGGACCTCTTCCCCCTCTCTGCTCTGTAACAGACTGTTCTACATATGTCAGCTAGAGCGATCTTTCTGAACCATAAAGCAGATAATATCTGTCCTCTGTTCATAACCCTCCAGTAGCTTTTTAAATTTTTACTTATTTTTATAGATTTTTGAAAATTATTTTAACATAGAGATGAGCTCCAGGCAGTCTCTCTGATCCCCCAACCACCACCACTGCCCCCGCCCCCCATCTCAGCCTCCCGAAGTGCTGGGATTACAGGCATGAGCCACCCCACCTGGCCTCCAGTAGCTTCTTGTATCAACGGAAATAAAAGTCACAGTCTTTATAGTAGGTTACAGGGCCCTACACCTTCTGGCTTTGTTGCTTCTCTGATCCCGTCTATCTCTCTTTTATTTTTATTTTATTTTATTTGAAACAGGGTCTTGGTCTGTCACGTAGGCTGGCGTACAGTGGTGCAATCTCTGCTCACTGTGACCTCTGCCTCCCTGGCTCAGGGATCCTCCTGAATAGCTGGGACCACAAGCATGCACCACCACACTCGGGTTTTTTTTTTTATCTTTAGTAGAGATGGGGTCTTCACCATGTGGCCTAGGCCGGTCTTGCTCTCCTGAGCTCAAGTGATCTATTTGCCTTGGCCTCCCAAAATGCTGGGATTACAGGTGTGAGCCACTGCGTCCAATCTACTTTTTTCTTCCTTTCACTTCAGCCATATAGTCCTCTTTGTGGTTTCTTAAATCAAGGAGTGCCCACTCATGCCCCTAGGCCTTTATACTTGCTATACCCTCTGCTTGGAACATCTTCCCCAGATATGTGCACAGCCCATACCCTCTTTCCTTCACTCTCTGCTCAAATGCCACTTACCTAAGAGGGCTTTCCTAACCATCCAATAAGAGCAACCCCTATTCCAGAGTTCCCTGCTACCCTTACTCTCCATAACACTTATCCTCTCACACGTTGTCTATTTATTTGGTTTTTTGTCCTCTCTCTCCACAAGAACGTAAACTCTTTGAGGGAAGGACTTTAGTTGATTCATTATTGTATCCCTGGGCCTGGAACAGTGTCTATTACATAGTAGATGCATCATGAATGTTTGCTGAGTGTGTGCATGAATAGGAGCATTTAGGGCCACCACCTAAAATGTGCATTGTGACTGGCATTCTGGGGATCCAGAGTTCACTTAGCTTGGGTAGTGGGATTTGAGTACTGAATCCCCAGCACCATTCTGAGTAAGGAGCCCTTCGGTGCCCATGTGGGAGACATAGTGGTGGAAGGAACATTGACTTTTCAGTCAGAAGCACTGGGTTTGTCTTCTGCTAATTAGCTATGTGTTTTGGGGCACTTTGTTCCCAATGTCTGAGCGTCAGTTTTCTCATATTTAAAATGGGAATATAAGTTTGTGGCAATTTGTTACAAAAAGAATAAAAAATGGGGATATAAAATAATACTTCCAAGGTTTACATGAATGGCAAATGAGGTCATGTGACATCACTGTAAATGATGAGACCAAGTATACAGATAGTATTAATTTCACATTATTATAGGTTTGTTACTCTGGAGCTCTAGTCGTGAAATAATGTTAAAACTCTTTATTAATCACCTTTAAGAAATGAAGAAACATAACAGATTCTTCTAAGAATATCAGGATTTTTAAACATTAACTGATTCACTTAGTCCTGGCTTTGGTTGGCTTATATTTCTTCCGATAACACATGTAGACATGTGGAACATTAGGGACTTTGTGATCAAGTGTTTTATTATATGATATGCCTCTATACATCCTGATTTTTGTTACTCAATTAGACTTTTTTCTCTTTCACAGGATACAAATCACTCACTTTGTCTGAGTGACTTGAGCCTTCTGTCCACAGATTCTGAATTGCGAGAAAATTCCAGTATGGTAAGTGTAACTGTAATATCTGTGCTAGAAAAATAAGGGCAAGCACTGAGCACTCCTTTGGTGGGGAAATTGAGGCAGGCCAGTCTTTGATGTTTTCTAGATTTAACTGTGTTTAATTACTGATGGTATAGGATTTGTTTTTCTTCTCCTGATAAGAGTTCTATTAGGAGAGGCTTTTCTCTCTGATGCCTGTTACCTTTTGACCCAGGTCACTCACTCGGTAACCTCCTGGCCTCAGAAAATTTCTTTCGTTACTCATTTAGCAACTATTTATTGACCAGGCACTGTGCCAGTACTGAGCTTATAGTGGTAAAAAAGTTGGTATAGTCTAGTACTGTGAGACATAGCCAGGATTCTAGTTTCCGGACTTTCTCAAACCCTGTCTGTCTCACCTGGCCTGATCCTTTCCCTTTCTAATTTTAATTTTATTTTTTATTTGTTTTATGCCATGGGGAGAGAAAATTTCCCTTTTTAAAACTTATTAGTGTTTTGAAGAAACCTCTTATACAGGCCTTTATCTGCTAAAGGACAAAGCCACTTTGTCTTAATCTGATTGCTTTGATTCAAGCTGTTAGGAAATTTTACTGCCATCCCCATTGGCTCCATGATGCACCTTACAAACCACTGCATTGAGTCTGAGCTTACGCAGCCTCCTCCTTGTTGAACGTGAGAGTTCTGCAGTATTGCTAACACTAACTTTGAGTTTGGGTTTTTTGTTGTCATTTTTCCTGGTAAATAAATATAGCATAGGGTAGATTATCTGTGATTATGTGCATAATGAATAAATGTGATGGGAATTATTTGAAGAGACTGAATGATTCAGGAATGCTGTGAAAAAGTGGTTTTTTTTTTTTTTTTTCCCAATATGTGGTTAGTGGAGTCAACTACAGCACTTCTAAAATTGTAGGTTCTTAGGCCTCCCCACAAGCCTGCTGAGTCAGCAAGTCTGACTGTGGCGTCTGAACCTGCATTTTTATGTAAGCACTCCAAGGCCTAATTCTCCTTCTAGTAGTGGCAGAGTTGTTCTTATGAGACCAACTCTCCCGCAGAAAACACCAAAAATGCTAGACAAAGTATAGAAAGCAACTAAGGGAAGGCACTGGTGAGCAACCAGCAGCAAGCAGAGGTAACCTTGGAAGAAGGGATTGCTCAGTAGATAGTAAAAGCAGTGGGTAGGCTTGCAGGTTTTACGGCTTATCCACCTTGGGCAAGCCCCAGCTGGCACCTAATGAGGCAGTCAAACTCATAAAAACTCAGTCTTACTGGCTTGAATAACCAAGAGGACAGAGTTCAGGGTCACAGCACCTGGCAAGTGAAGGCAGGTAGCATGGAAAGGAAAGAGTCAGGAAGGGGAAGCCCCAAGTTCTGGGTTTAAACTCTCTTCAAATCTCTGGCTGACCCCTGAACCATGGATGTGCGGGACATGGGTTGGGACAGCCCAGCCAATACTAAAAAGAACTACACAAAGATCACAGCTCCATCTACTGCAAGGGAGACAAAGTTAATGGAATATTCAAAGAAGTCAACACTATTTCAAGAAGTGTAACAGAATCCAGAGCGTCTACAGTATATCATTTGCAATGTGCAGAGCAATCCCAAATTAGTAAACAGGTGAAGAAACAGGAAAACATGATTCCTATTTAAGAGAAAAGGTAATCTGTGGAGGTGGACCCCAAGATGACCTATCTAATGTTAAAATTAACAGACAAGGATTATTTTTATTTTCATTTTTTATGGGGCAAGGATTTTTAAGAGCTGTTACATGCTTAAGGACATAAAAGAATATGCTGATAATGATCGAACAAATAGGAAATCTCAGCAGAGGAATAAAATGTAAAAAATGTCCCAAATGGAAATCTAAAATGGAAAAATATTGCGGAAATAGTTGACTGGATGGGGCTTAACAGCAGACTGGAATGAAAGAAGAATGAGTCAGTTAAGTTCAAGATCGAACAATAGAAATGAATCAATCTAAAAAACAAAAAGAAAAAGAGTAAATGGGTACATCATATGATTTTTTATACATATTCCTATTTCACAACTAATGTTATAAAAGAAATTTCTGCACTGGGTGGCCTAGATGCCCTCTAAGTACCCAGCTTAAGATTTCTGGGAAGAATATCCCTTTAACATGTAACTGTGTTAAATAGCTTAGGAGTCTCTTCTCTGGCCAAGACTATGACATATGACTAAGGAGCTTTCTGGAGTCCTAGGGTCACAAAGAAAATACTCTGGTGTAAGGAGACATTAAGTACTTATAAAAAAGGGAAACCAGCCGGGTGCGGTGGCTCACGCCTGTTATCCCAGCACTTTGGGAGGCTGAGGCGGGTGGATCGCCTGAGGTTGGGAGTTTGAGACCAGCCTGACCAGATGGAGAAACTCCATCTCTACTAAAAATACAAAATTAGCCAGGCATGGTGGCACATGCCTGTAATCCCAGCTACTTGGGAGGCTGCAGCAGGAGATTCGCTTGAACCTGGGAGTCGGAGGTTGCAGGTTGCGGTAAGCCAAGATCATGCCATTGCACTCCAGCCTGGGCAACGAGCAAAACTCCATCTCAAATAAATAAATAAATAAAATTAATAAGCCTTTTCTATCACAATTTATATAAACAAGAGAGAGAAGCACTATCCCTTGGGGTTTAATTATAGATTATGTTCCTGGTACCCAGTATTTATCTCAGATATGGAAGTTGATTTTAGCCTTTCAAACTAAGGCCACAATTCCTTGAAGCAATAGGATTAATTTTTCTTTCCTTGAAAAAAGAAATTAGGGACATGTGCAGTGGCTCATGCCTGTAATCCCAGCACTTTCGGAAGCTGAGGCAGGTGGATTGCTTGAGCCCAGGAGTTTGAGACCAGTCTGGGCAACACGATGAGACCTCATCTCTACTAAAAATAAAATATTAGCTGGGTGTGGTGGTGCATATCTGTGGTCTCAGCTGTTTGGGAGGCTGAGGCAAGAGGATTGCCTGAGCCCTGGAGTGAGCCATGATCACACCACACAGCCTGGGCAACAGAGCAAGACCCTGTCTCAAAAGAAAAAAAAGAAAGAGAATCAGGACTTGCTAACATCAAATAGTAAATTTATATGAGATAATGATGTTACGGGTTTCTGAGCAGCCACATGTGAATTCATGTCCTAGAAATGAACTTTGGTTTGCTCATATCTTTTGTTAAAGGAGGGTTGGAGGTGCTAGGGAATGGCTTTCTCTCTGCCTTTTGGCTGCACAGCTCCAGGATCCATCCTGGTCCCAGACAGCTACCTGTATTCTCCTCTTCTTGCTGGAAAGCTCAGCCTGTTCTTGTCTTCTCTGCTTGTGAAAGTTGTTCCTATCCACTCAGCTCCCAGTATTTTTGCCCTGAAGCTTGGCAGGGGCTTCGGCATTTTCCTTTTAAAAAAATCTTGACAAGCTTTTTATTGAGGTACAATATACACCCAGAAAAGTACATGTATTATAAATATACAGCTTGATGAATCATCACGATTCGTCACACTTAGGTAACCAGCACCCCAGTCAAAAAGAACATTCCCAGCCGGGCGTGGTGGCTCACGCCTGTAATCCCAGCAATTTGGGAGGCCGAGATGGGCAGATCAACCGAGGTCAGGAGTTCAAGATCAGCCTGGCCGACATGGCAAAACCCCATCTCTACTAAAAATACAAAAATTAGCCGGGTGTGGTAGCGGGGGCTACTTAGGAGGCTGAGGCAGGAGAATCACTTGAACCTGGGAGACAGAGGTTGCAGTGAGGTGAGATCGTGCCATTGCTCTCCAGCCTGGGCAACAAGGGGGAAACTCCATCTCAATACAAAACAAAACAAACGAAAGAACATTCTCAGCACCCCAGAGCTCCCCCCTCACGACTGCATACTCCCAAAAGCTATGATTTCTCCCAGCAGACAGCTTCTTACTTCTAACTTCTAAATTCTTCTAATACTTCTAAATTCTTACTTCTAACAACTAAGATTAGTTTTTCCTGTTTGTTTTTGCTTTTATGATTGGAATCATATACTTGTTTATGCCTGGCTTTTTTCTCATAACATTATGTTTAAGAAATTAAGCCATATTGTTACATATAGTTATACATCATTCATTCTTGCTGTTGAACAGTATTATACTTAGGGAATATGCCACAATACCCTACATGAATATACCAATATTTGTTCTTTCGCCTGTTGGACATTTGGATAGTTTCTAGTTTGGAGCCATTATGAATAGTCCTGCTGTGAACATTTTTGTACATATGTGTTGGAAGCATACAAGCCCACTCCTTTTCTTCTTCCTAATATTGAGGTATTAGGTTAGTCAAAAGTAATTGCCATTGAAAGTAATGGCAAAGACCACAATTACTTTTGTACCAACCTGATGTCATTGATAAATATAGCTCATTCCTTTTTAATTGGGTTACTACCTATAATGATTTATAAACAGATAGAACAAAAATAATAATTAAGAGGAGGTAGTTAATGCCCAATAGTTGTTGTTAGTCAGCTATTTTTCAAACTGGATTGCACCTTTTTATTGGGTTTTAAAATAGTGGTTTATAATCAGCATTTCAAAGACATCAATAGAATAGAAAAAAAAAAAATCGGCTGGAGCTGGGCAAGGTGGCTCATGCCTGTAATCCGAGCACTTTGGGAGGCTGAGGCAGGCAGATCATGAGGTCAGGAGCTCGAGACCAGCCTGGCCAACATGGTGAAACCCCATCTCTACGAAAAATACAAACATTAGCCAGGTATGGTGGCTTGTGCCTATAATCCCAGCTACTTGGAAGGCTGAGGCAGGAGAATCACTTGAACCTGGGAGGCGGAGGTTGCAGTGAGCTGAGATTGCACCACTGCACTCCACCCTGGGGGACAGAGTGAGATTCCATCTCAAAAAAAAACAAAAAACAAAATTGGCTGGGTACAGTGGCTCATGCCTATAATCCCAGTACTTTGTAAGGCCAGGGCAGGCGGATCACAGATCAAGAGTTTGATACCAGCCTGGCCAATATGATGAAACCCCATCTCTACTAAAAATACAAAAATTAGCTGGGCATGGTGGCGTATGCCTGTAATCCCAGCTTCTCAGGAGGCTGAAGCAGGAAAATTGCTTGAACCCAGGAAGCAGAGGTTGCAGTGAGCCAAGATCACACCACTGCACTCCAGCCTGGGGGACAGAGTGAGACTCCCTCTCAAAAAAAAAAAAAGAGAAAAAAAATCAGAGGACATTGCACATAGTAAGGATAAGGTCTGTTTTACAGACTCATTTCAGTTATACATATGGATATGAATATAATAGGAAGAATGTATGTATATACAGTGTAAAATGTATTTCTTACTTTGTGTTTTTTTTGTTTGTTTGTTTGTTTTTTTGGAGATGGGAGTCTCGCTCTGTCCCTCAGGCTGGAGTGCAGTGGCAACCTAGGCTTGCTGCAACCTCTGCCTCCAAGGTTCAAGCGATTCTCCTGCCTCAGCCTCCTGAGTAGCTAGGATTACAGGCATACGTCACCATGCTCGGCCAATTTTTGTATTTGGGTAGAGACAGGGTTTCACCATGTTGGCTAGGCTGGTCTTGAACTCCTAACATCAAGTGATCTGCCCGCCTTGGCCTCCTAAAGTGCTGGGATTACAGGTGTGAACCACACAGTGCCTGGCCTCACATCTAACTTCAGCTTCTATCATATGGGCAATCAGGATCACTGAACTAAAAAAAAAAAAAAAACAGTTGAATTTCCCCTTCTTCAGCTGATAGACTCAGCCTAAAATTATCAGCTGGTGGTGGTGGCTTATACTTGTAATCCTAGTGCTTTGGGAGGACCACTTGAGATTAGGACTTCAAGACCAGGTTGGGCAACATAGCAGGACCTATCTCTACTAAAAATAATTTTTAAAAAGCAGTCAGGCATGTTGGCATGGGTGTATAGTTCCAGCTACTCCGGAGGCTGAGGGGAGAATCTTGAACCCAGGAGTTCAAGGTTGCATTGACTTATCTGTGCCGTTGCACTTTAGCCTGGGTAACAGAGTTAGACCCTGTCTCAAAAAAAACGCAAAAAGAAGAAGAAGAATTGTTCTCTTTTGGCTCCAGCGGGCAGTTTAATCTTTTAGCATTTCTAGATTGGTGGACAGCCTCACTCATCGCCACACTTCTGCCCAGTCCCAAAGTGATCCTTCTGAGTTCTCCCTCCTAGAAGCAGAGTTGTTGCAAAATGACCTTAAACCATAAATTGGCACTAGGGCAAGACCTGCCCTAAAAATAGGTTTTCGTTTGGTGTATACAGGGTGTTTAAATTATTTTCAATTACATGTGACCCTTGAACAACACGGGCTAGGAGTGCTGGCCCCCCCCATCCATACCTCCCCTGCACAAGCAAATCCTAGTATAACTTGACTCCCCAAAACTGAGCTAGCAATAGCCTTAGCCTACTGTGACTGGAAGCCTTACTGATAACATAAAACAGTTTAGATTAACAGATATTTTGAATGATATATGTTATATATTGCATTCTTAAAGTAAGCTAGAAAAAAGAAAATGTTAAGAAAATCACAAGGAAGAGAAAATAAATTTACTATTTATTAAGTGGAAGTAGATCATTGTAAAGGTATTCATCCTCATTGTCTTCACGTTGAGCAGGCCAAGGAAAAGAAAGAGAGGGGTTGGTCTTGCTGTCTCAGGGGTGGCAGAAGTGGAAAAAAAAATCCAAGTATAAGTCCACTTGTGCAATTCAAATGCATGTTGTTCAAGGGTCAGCTGCACTCGCTTTTATATACAAGTTGGTAGATTTCATGTAAAAATTAAGATTTCTGGGTCTGATAGGGTGGCTCACACCTATAATCCTAGCACTTTGGGAGGCTGGGGTGGGAGGATCCTTTGAGCCCAGGAGTTCAAGACCAGCCTGGATAACATAGTGAGACCCCATCTCTCCAGAAAAATTAAAATATCCAGATGTGGTGGCCCATACCTTTGGTCCCAGCTACTTGGAGCCTGAGGTGAGAAGATTGCTTGAGCCCGGGAGTTTGAGGACGCAAGGAGCTATGATCACACCATTGCACTCCAGTGTGGGCAGTACAGTAAAGAAAGCCTGTCTCAAAAACAAGAAAATCAAAATTTTGCCACTTGAGTTCTGATAATCCCTGTCCTGCGTAGTCCCATGGCAGCATTCGACTGAAGCCCTGTAGGTGACTGGCATGCATTCTCTCCAGTATGTCACAACCCAACTCCCTTGCTTCATGTATTTCTGTTCCTTGTCTGGACTGTGTAGGCAGTTGCCCTTACCACTCTTGGCCTATGGACCGTGGGGATGGAGGCGGATTGGAGGTTGACCATGGCTAGAAGAACTGTAGTGTTTCGCCTTTCCTGAACTAAAGTGAAGAGTGCTCACTTTAATTAGTGCTGATGGGCAGGCAGGCCCTCAGGGCATTGTGTTGGGTTTACCCCCCGCCCCACATTTTACCCTTTTGTTTTTAATGCCTCTGACCTTTCATTAAATATAAAGCTATCAGTATTGTTCATCATTGTTGTCTTGTTTGATTTATTACCATGCATACATATTAGCATATTGTAGATATTATAAAAGATGTTCACAATGTTATTATTACATGAGGAAAGGAAGTTGCAGGGTAATGAATATTATATAATCTCATTTTTTACTGTAGGATTTGGTCTTTTAGATCCAAAATCAGCAACGTTTTTTTGGTAACAAGCCAGACGGTAAATATTTTCAGCATTGTTGATCATATGTCACAACTAGCCAACTCTGCCATTGTAGCCAAAGTAGCACAGATAATATGTAAATGGATGTGTGGCCTGTTTTAAAATAAAACTTTATTTACAAAAACAGGTGGTCAACTGGCAAGTCAGTGTGCTAAATTCCTCTTTTAAAGTATGTGAGGGGCTGGGCATGGTGACTCATGCCTGTAATCCTAACATTTTAGATGGCTGAGGTTGAGTGGATTGCTTGAGCCGAGGAGTTCAAGACCAGCCCGAGGAACATAGTGACATTCTGTCTCTATAAGTAAATAAACAAAGTATTTGAGGACCCAAATCTTCAGTGTCTGAGGCTTAAGGAAATATGTGTTATTTTAAATAACAGAAGGTAGAAACAAGATGCATATCAAAAGATTTTCATTCTAGTTATGCTGCTTTGAATGTGTTCTCTCATGGTGAAGAATTGTCTCAAGATGGCCAATCTGGCTGGGTGCGGTGGCTCACGCCTGTAATCCCAACACTTTGGGAGGCTGAGGCGGGCAGATCACGGGGTCAGGAGTTCAAGACTAGCCTGGCCAACATGGTGAAACCCTATCTCTACTAAAAATACAAAAATTAGCTGGGCGTGGTGGTAGGTGCCTGTAATCCCAGCTACTTGGGAGGCTGAGGCAGGAGAATTCGCTTGAACCTGGGAGGCAGATGCTATAAGCCAAGATTGCACCATTGTACTTCAGCCTGGGCAACAAGAGTGAAACTGTCTCAAAAAAAAAAAAGAAAAGAAAAGAACTGGCCAATCTCACATCTTTGTCTCTCTCTGTCAGACACAGGGCCAGGACCTCAGCACAATTTCACCAGCAATCATCTTTGAATCAGTGTTCCAGAATTCAGATGATACAGCAATTCAGGAAGATCCTCAACAGACAGGTTTGTCACACAGACTCTTTCTTTTTCTTTTTTTTTTTTTAATTAATTAATTTGTTTATTTATTTATTTTTTATTGCATTTTAGGTTTTGGGGTACATGTGAAGAACATGCGAGATTGTTGCATAGGTACACATGTGGCAGTGTGATTTGCTGCCTTCCTCCCCTTCACCTATATCTGGCATTTCTCCCCATGCTTTCCCTCCGCAACTCCCCACCCCCTGCTGTTCCTCCCCTATTTCCCCCCAACAGACCCCAGTGTGTGATGCTCCCCTCCCTGTGTCCATGTGTTCTCACTGTTCAACACCCGCCTGTGAGTGAGAATATGCGGTATTTGGTTTTCTGCTCTTGTGTCAGTTTGCTGAGAATGATGGTTTCCAGGTTCATCCATATCCCTACAAAGGACACGAACTCATCATTTTTGATGGCTGCATAATATTCCATGGTGTATATCTGCCACATTTTCCCTGTCCAGTCTATCATTGATGGGCATTTGGGTTGGTTCCAGGTCTTTGCTATTGTAAACTGTGCTGCAATGAACATTCGTGTGCATGTGTCCTTATAGTAGAACAATTTATAATCCTTTGGATATATACCCTGTAATGGGATTGCCGGGTCAAATGGAATTTCAATTTCTAGGTTCTTGAGGAATCGTCACACTGTCTTCCACAATGGTTGAACTAATTTACACTCCCACCAACAGTGTAAAAGTGTTCCTATTTCTCCACATCCTCTCCAGCATCTGTTGTCTCCAGATTTTTTAATGATCACCATTCTAATTGGCGTGAGATGGTATCTCAATGTAGTTTTGATTTGCATTTCTCTAGTGACCAGTGATGATGAGCATTTTTTCATATGTTTGTTGGCCTCATGTATGTCTTCTTTTGTAAAGTGTCTGTTCATATCCTTCGCCCACTTTTGAATGGGCTTGTTAGTTTTTTTCTTGTAAATCTGTTTTAGTTCTTTGTAAATTCTGGATATCAGCCCTTTGTCAGATGGGTAAACTGCAAGATTTCTTTCCCATTCTGTTGGTTGCTGATTCACTCTAATGACTGTTTCTTTTGCTGTGCAGAAGCTGTGGAGTTTGATTAGGTCCTATTTGTCTGTTTTGGCTTTTGTTGTCAGTACTTTTGGTGTTTTAGTCATGAAGTCCTTGCCTACGCCTATGTCCTAAATGGTTTTGCCTAGATTTTCTTCTTATGGTGTTAGGTCTTAGGTTTAAGTCTTTAATCCATCTGGAGTTAATTTTAGTGTAAGGTGTCAGGAAGGGGTCCAGCTTCTGCTTTCTGCACATGGCTAGCCAGTTTTCCTAACACCATTTATTAAACAGGGAATCCTTTCCCCATTGCTTGTTTTTATCAGGTTTGTCAAAGATTGGATGGTGGTAGATATGTTGTGTTGCCTCTGAGGCCTCTGTTCTGTTCCATTGGTCTATATCTCTGTTTTGGTACCAGTACCATGCTATTTTGATGACCGTAGCCTTGTAGTATAGTTTGAAGTCCGGTAGTGTGATGCCTCCCGCTTTGTTCTTTTTGCTTAGAATTGACTAGGCTATGCGGGCTCTCTTTTGGTTCCATATGAAGTTTAAGGTGTTTTTTTCCAGTTCTGTGAAGAAGGTCATTGGTAGCTTGATGGGGATAGCATTGAATCTGTAAATTACTTTGGGCATTATGGCCATTTTCATGATATTGATTCTTCCTAACCGTGAACATGGAATGTTTCTCCATCTGTTTGTGTCCTCTCTTATTTTGTTGAGCAGTGGCTTGTAGTTCTCCTTGAAAAGGTCCTTTATGTTCCTTGTTAGTTGTATTCCTGGGTATTTTATTCTCTTTGTTGCAATTGTGAATGGCAGTTCGTTCTTGATTTGGCTCTCTTTAAGTCTGTTATTGGTGTATAGAAATGCTTGTGAATTTTGCACATTGATTTTGTATCCTGAGACTTTGCTGAAGTTGCTTATCAGTTTCAGGAGATTTTGGGCTGAGACGATGGGGTCTTCTAGATATACAATCACGTCATCTGCAAATGGAGACAATTTGACTTCCTCCTTTCCTATTTGAATACCCTTTATTTCTTTTTCTTGCCTGATTGCTCTGGCTAGAACTTCCAGTACTATATTGAATAGGAGTGGTGAGAGAGGGCATCCTTGTCTAGAGCCAGATTTCAAAGGGAATGCTTCCAGTTTTTGCCCATTCAGTATGATGTTGGCTGTTGGTTTGTCGTAAATAGCTTTTATTATTTTGAGATATGTTCCGTCAATACCTAGTTTATTGAGGGTTTTTAGCATAAAGGGCTGTTGAATTTTGTCAAAGGCCTTCTCTCCATCGATTGAGATAATCATGTGGTTTTTGTCTTTAGTTCTGTTTATGTGGTGAATTACGTTTATAGATTTGCGTATGTTAAACCAGCCTTGCATCCCCGGGATGAATCCTACTTGATCATGGTGGAAAAGCTTTTTGATGTGCTGTTGCAATCAGCTTGCTAGTATTTTATTGAAGATTTTTGCATCTATGTTCATCATGGATATTGGCCTGAAGTTTTCTTTTCTTGCTGAGTCTCTGCCAGGTTTTGGTATCAGGATGATGTTGGTCTCATAAACGATTTGGGAAGGATTCCCTCTTTTTGGATTACTTGGAATGGTTTCAGAAGGAATGGTACCAGCTCCTCTTTGTATGTCTGGTAGAATTCAGCTGTGAACCCATCTGGACCTGGGCTTTTTTTTGGGTCGTAGGCTCTTAATTGCTGCCTCAACTTCAGACCTTGTTATTGGTCTATTCAGACTTCTTCCGGGTTTAGGCTTGGGAGGAGGCAAGTGTCCAGGACTTTATCCATTTCTTCCAGGTTTACTAGTTTATGTGCATAGAGTTGTTTGTAATAATCTCTGATGATGGTTTGAATTTCTGTGGAATCTGTGGTGATATCCCCTTTATTGTTTTTGATTGCATCTATTTGGTTATTCTCTCTTTTCTTTTTTATTAATCTGGCTAGTGGTCTATTTTGTTGATCTTTTTGAAAAACCAGCTCCTGGATTTATTGATTTTTGAAGGGTTTTTTTGTGTCTCTATCTCCTTCAGTTCTGCTCTGATCTTAGTTATTTCTTGTCTTCTGCTAGGTTTTGAGTTTTTTTGATCTTGCTCCTCTTGCTCTTTCAATTTTGATGATAGGGTATCAATTTTAGATCTCTCCTTGCTTCTCATATGGGCACTTATTGCTCTATATTTTCCTCTAGAGACTGCTTTAAATGTGTCCCAGAGATTCTGGTATGTTGTGTCTTTGTTCTCGTTGGTTTCGAAGAACATCTTTATTTCTGCCTTCATTTCATTGTTTATCCAGTCAACATTCAAGAGCCAGTTGTTCAGTTTCCATGAAGTTGTGCAGTTCTGAGTTAGTTTCTGAATTCTGAGTTGTAACTCGATTGCACTGTGTTCTGAGAGACTGTTTGTTATGATTTCCATTCTTTTGCATTTGCTGAGGAGTGATTTACTTCCAATTATGTGGTCAATTTTAGAGTAGGTGTGATGTGGTGCTGAGAAGAATGTATATTCCACACAGACTCTTTCTGCTCACATCTCAGCACTTGTTGACACAGTGAGTCACAGGCACAGTGAGATATTCTAGTTAGCCTAAATGGAGTGAGCTTTCTATGAAGGGTCAGAAAAGTTTGGGTCTTTCAGTTTAATTCCATCTTTTCCCTTACTTCCCTCAGTCCTGAGGAAGAGAACCTTCTTTCCCAGAATCTTTTGTTGGCTGTAAAAAGCAAAATGGGAGGAGCTGTGAGCTCTTTCTTCTGCTTTTTTTTTTTTTTTTTTTTGAAACAGCGTCTCACTTTGTCACCCAGGTGGGAGTGCAGTGGTGTGATCTTGGCTCACTGCAACCTCCACCTCCATGCTTAAGTGATCCTCCCACATCAGCCTCCCGAGTAGCTGGGACAATAGACATATGCCACCACACCCAGTTTTTTTTTTTTTTTTTTGTATTTTTGGTAGAGATGGAGTTTTGCCATGTTGCCCAGGCTGCTCTCAATCTCCTGAGCTTAGGTGATCTACCTGCCTCAGCCTCCCAAAGTTCTAAGACTACAGGCGTGAGCCACCATGCCCAGCCTTGTGAGCTCTTTCTTCTGATGTGATACGCTGTCTATGAGTGCACAGGACCCACAAACCATGCTTCAGATGCATAGATCATACTGTGTTTGATGAAACTTTGTAAAATTTCCCAGTAGTCAGAAAGTATATTTACTAGTCATGCCAAAAAAAGGATGTCTCTAGTATCTTTGCCAGAAAAGCCTTAAGACACTTTTTTAAATGATTAGAACTATACTAGGTCTTTACATCTAGAAAGTGAGGCTGTCTATGAAGTCAAAACACAAAAAATAGAAAAAAAAAAAAGAAAGTGAGATTGATGCCGAAACATGATCCTTTGATCAGAGGTGTCACTAATTGAAAATGACATAAAGCCAGCCTGCTAACTATGAAGGAATCAGCTCAGTGAACTTCAGCTGTCTTTTGTTTAGCCCATAATGACTGTTTTTGTGGCTCATGAAAGACTTGGGATATATATATATATATATATATATATGTATTTCTATTTCTTTTTCTTGCCAGCTTCCTTGATTGAAAGTTTTAATGGTGATGCAGAGTCAGTCAGTGATGTTCCGCCATCCACAGGAAATTCAGCATCTTTATCTCTTCCACTTGTACTGCAGCCTGGCCTCTCCGAGCCACCCCAGCCTCTACTACCTGCCTCAGCTCCGTGTGCTCCTCCGTCTGCTCCCTCCCTAGGACCTGGCTCCCAGCAAGCTGCATTTGGCAACCCCCCTGCTCTCTTACAACCTCCAGAAGTGCCTGTTCCCCACAGCACACAGTTTGCTGCTAATCATCAAGAGTTTCTTCCGCACCTCCAGGCACCGCAGCCCATCGTACCAGGACTTTCTGTTGTTGCTGGGGCTTCTGCATCAGCAGCGGCAGTGGCATCAGCTGTGGCAGCACCAGCCCCACCACAAAGTACTACTGAGCCCCTGCCAGCCATGGTCCAGACTCTGCCCCTGGGTGCCAACTCTGTCCTAACTAATAATCCCACAATAACCATCACCCCGACTCCCAGCACAGCTATCCTGCAGTCCAGCCTAGTCATGGGAGAACAGAACTTACAATGGATATTAAATGGTGCCACCAGTTCGCCACAAAACCAAGAACAAATTGTAAGTATTATGTATAAATTTCCCTAGTGGGGTGAAGCATATTTTCATAGGTGACATGCTTAGAAGCTTTTACTTCAAAAAGGAAGATTCCTATTCTATCCACCCTGAAACATGTAATTCTTTTAGTCATTTTCCACATAATCAAGTGATATAAAAGTAGGAAATGCTGTCATCGGTACCTACAATAAGGAGCCAGAGAAACAGTCTTTAAGTTTATCTAGCAGGAGGCACTCGAACAATTATTCCTACTGATATTGCAATCTAATCACATCATCTAGTATAAAAAAGCAGTCAACAAACTCCAGAGACCCCAGAATATTCCAGAAAAAGGTTGTCTTCAAGGCAGAGTCAGGCTGTTATGAGGTACTGATGTGACCCAGTCAGATGGCACTGGACAGCAGTGGCCAAGTCAGAGTAATCTGTGCTCCCACAGCCCACCATAGAATCATTTTCTGAGGAAGTACTTGCCTGGTCTTGATGACTAGGGAAATGACTTGATCATTCAATTAATTCTTCATGGTGAAGAATTGTCTCAGGAAGGCCAATGTCACAACTTAGAACGCTTAATATTTGCCAGACACCACACTGAATATCTGGAGGATACAGAAAAGAGAAAAAACATGATTTCTTTTTTATAAAAATGGATATTCTAGTTAAAGGGGCTAAAAATGCCAAAAAGAAAGTTAACATTACCAGTAGGCAAAGTACCAAATACTAATAACGGTAATTTTAAAAACATCAACAGCTGTTATTTATTGAGTCCTTACTATGTATAAGGACTTACTGTGCTACGTATTTTTTAAAAATTGAGGATCTACATTATTTTTAGATTACTTTTTTAGGGGATTTTGTTGAACAGATGGTATAAAGAGTACCCATAAACCCTTTCCCCATCCCCAGTTTCCCCAATTATTATTATATATATTTTGAGGCAGAATCTGGTTCTGTCACCCAGGCTGGAGTGTAGTGGTGCGATCTCAGCTCACTACAACCTCTGCCTCTTGAGCTCAAGCCATCCTCCTACCTCAGCCTCCTAACTGGGACTACAGGCACTCACCACAATGCCTGGCTAATGTTTTGTACTTTTTGTAGAGGCGTGGTTTCCCCATGTTGCCCATGCTGGTCTTGAACTCCTGGACACAAGCAGTCTGCCTGCCTCAGTCTCCCAAAGTGCTGGGACTATAGGCGTGAGCCACCATGCACAGCCCTCCCCTATTATTATTGTTTTTTCTATCATCTTATTTTTTTTCCCCATTACTAACATCTTGTAACAATGTGGTACATTGGTTACAACTGATAAACCAGTATTGATACATTATTATTATCTAAAGTCCATAGTTTACATTAGGGTCCATTCTTTGTGCTGTACAGTTTTACTGGCTTTGACAAATGCATAATGTCATGTATTTACCATACAATATCCAGAATAGTTTCACTTCCCTAAAAATTCCTTGTGCTTCACTTATTTATCCCTTCTTCCTCTTCCCCCACCCCTAGCAACCACTGATATTTCTGCTATCACTGTATAGCTGCAGGTCTGTATGTCACACAAAGCACATTATAACATATTACAACAATCCTAGGAGTTAGGTCTAATTTTCCCAATGGAGAGCAGAGGTCCAGAGAGGTTAAGTGACTGGCTGGAGTTCACACAGCTCACAAGTGGCAAAGCTGGGCTTGAAGCATAAGCAGATTGATCCCAGAGTTGGTGGCTCTTGGCCACTCCATTGAGGGGTTCAGACACTAATGATTTGTTGGGTGGCCATACAGGTCAGGTGAACCTTGAGATATGGGTAGGAATTAGATGGAGAAAAGTATGTACTAGGTTGGAGAATCTAGAGGTGGATGTATGCTGCTATCAGACAAACTGGAAAGGCGATTTTGAGTTCAATAGGGAGAACACTCAAATTCCAGAACTAGGGTGCCAACCCCCTCTAGAGAGAGCCTATTTCCATTTCTAGATAGCTGGAGTCATTGGAAAGGGCTTTCCAGTATTGAGACCCAGCCTGCCTCCATGTGATTTTTATTGTTTTCTCTGGCCCTGTCCTGGGGTGGTGAATGAAACAAGTCATCCCTCTTCTTTTCAAGTATTTAAATATGGGTCTCACTTCTCCTTTTTTTTTTTTTAAGTCAGAGTCTCTCTGTCTTGCCCCTGCTGGAGTGCAGTAGTGCGATCTCAGCTCACTGCAACCTCCACCTCCTGGGTTCAAGCTATTCTCCTCCCTTAGCCTCCCGAGTAGCTGGGACTTCAGGCATGCGCCACCTCGCCTGGCTAATTTTTGTATTTTTGGTAAAGATGGCGTTTCGCCATGTTGGCCAGGCCGGTCTTGAACTCCTCACCTCAGGTGATCTGCCCGCCTCCCCCGCCACCCCCGGCCTTGGCTCCCAAAGTGCTGGAATTACAGGCATGAGCCACCACACCCAGCCTCCATTATTATTTTATAGTGTCATTTGCTATGACTTAGCCGGAAGCTTTCACTTTGCTCCCAGACTCATCTTAGAGGCACTTTTTAATTTCTTTTGTAAAGAGCTAAAAGACTGTCTCAAGATAAGACTTCAAAAAAGTAGAAACCTTTTGGCCAATGTAATAGGAAGTATACTAGAGGGATTTGCTGGGCATGGGTTTATAGTCCTACTTAGTAATGATATACATAATGAATGTTTACTGAATGTTCACCACGTGCCAAGTGTCCTATGGGCATCGTCTCATTTCATCCTTACAGGGGCCTTTGAAAAGGTTTTTGGTTATTGTCTTGGTCCATTTTCTGTTTATAACAGAATACCCCAAACTGGGTAATTTATAAAGAAAAGACATTTATTACAGTTATGGAGGCTGAGAAGCCCAAAGTTAAGGGGCCACATCTGGAGGGCTGCCCTGCTGTTGCGGACCCTCTGCAGAGTCCTTAGGTAGCACAGGGCATCACATGGCGAGGGGTCAAACATCCTAGCTCAGGCCTTTTTTTTTTTTTTTTTTTTTGAGACGGAATCTCGCTCTGTCACCCAGGCTGGACAGTGCGGTGCCGCAATCTCAGCTCACTGCAACCTCTGCCCCTCGGATTCGAGTGATTCTCCTGTCTCAGCCTCCCGACTAGCTGGGACTACAGGTGCCTGCCGCCTTACCTGGCTAATTTTTATCTTTTTAGTAGAGACGGGGTTTTACCATGTTGGCGAGGATGGTTTCGATCTCCTGACCTTATGATCTGCCCGCCTCTGCCTCCCAAAGTACTGGGATTAAAGGCATGAGCCACAGTGCCCAGCCTTATTTTTTATTTTTATTTTTAAGAGAAAGAGTCTCACTATGTTGCTGAGGCTGGGCTGGCCTTGAAACTCCTGAGCTCAAGGGATCCTCCCTCAGTCTCCCAAATATGCCTGGAAGATAGGCATATACCAGCACAGCCTGCTTCTCTTACTCTTCTTATAAAGCCACCACTCCCACTCCCATGATACTCCATTAATTCATGAATGAATTAATTCATTCATGACCCAGTCAGCTCTTACAACACCCAGCCTCTCAATATCGCCACACTGGGCATTAACTTTCAACATGAGTTTTGGAGGGGACAGATACTCCGTGCATAGCAGTTATCCCTGTTTTTAAAGGTGGGGAAACAAGACTCTAAGAAGTTAAATCACATGCCTGACATAATCAGGTAGTAAGTGGCAGAGCTTGGACTTGAATCCAATTGTGGCCGAATCCAGGGCCCACCCTTGAACTATGCTATAGACCTTATAGCACAAGATCTTTACAGGGCTGTCTCCCTGTGAGAGGAAGCCTTAGCCTTCATTGGCATGCAGCTTAATCCCTGAGGGGAAAAAAAGAACTTTCCAGCTTTCTTAGAAGTATTGGAGGGGGCACCAGGGAAGGTGGAGAGCCTGAAGGAAAGCTAGCCCTTGGTTCCCTCTAAGAAGACAATCTGCTTGAGAAAAGCAGCCTTGGAGGAGGAGGAGCCTTTGGATACAGAACCCACTGGATTAGGCAGCCGGGAGCCAGCCAACTAGTAGGGTACAAAGCACTGAATGTCAAACAGTGCAGTGACCTCATATCACAGCACAAACAAAACATCACTCAGTACAAAAATCCCCGAACACTGAGGGTTTTCTGTCGTCTTGGATGACCATTACAATTGGGAGGCTTCAGGTCTCTGGGGATCTGCCATATTACAGTGGCTATAAATGGGATTTCTTTTTCTTTTTTCAGCAGCAAGCATCTAAAGTTGAGAAGGTGTTTTTTACCACTGCAGTACCAGTAGCCAGTAGACCAGGTATGTAATTCCATGTTAGTCTTAAGAGGAGGCAACTCTGGGCCCCTTGAGGCACAGCTAGTTATTGCTTTGTCCCAGTTTCTAAAACTTTATAAATCTTTAAACAGCCTAAGTTAAATTCTTCACATTGTATTGTTTGTTTGAGTATTTCATATTCTCACAACTATTAGAAGTTAGTTTACTTCTGGCCAAGATACCATGTTAAACTTTCTTTAACTAGTAACAGTTCTTTCTCTTTCAGATACAGCTTTTAAATGTAGCCAGAAAAAAAAAAAAAATTGAATCACAGTTAATGCTAAAGAGGGCAGTTGTTAATTCACTGGACTCTTTTCTAATTACAGTAATGAAGAAATAGCATCTGGGTCAGAGACACATATAGAGCTGAAAGCTCCTTTTATTCAAATTCTTTCTTTTATAGATTAAGAAACTGGGACCCAGAAAAATTAAATGACTCCCTCAAGGTCATAAGTGAATTTGTGGTGGAACCAAACAAAGCACTAGTTCTCATGCCTCCCAGTTCCCACCCTGTTCTTCTGCCCATTGGCCTTTGTTTTATTTTTGAGACGAGGCCTCACTGTCACCCAGGCTGTGGTACAGTGACACGATCACAGCTCACTGCAGCCTGGACCTCCTGGACTCAGGCACTCCTCCTGCTTCGGCTTCCTGAGTAGCTGGGACCATTCGTACACACCACGATGCGCGGCTAATGTTTCTTTTCTCTTTTTTTTTGAGATAGAATCTCGTTCTGTTGCCCAGGCTGGACTGCAGTGGCGCAATCCTGGCTCACTGCAGCCTCTGCCTCCCAGGCTCAAGTGATTCTCATGCCTCAGCCTCCCAAGTAGCTGGGATTACAGGCGCCCACCACCATGCCCAGCTAATTTTTGTATTTTTAGTAGAGATGAGGTTTCACCATGTTGGCCAGGCTGGTCTCAAACTCCTGACCTCAACGATTCGACCACCTTGGCCTCCCAGAGTGCTGGGATTACAGGCTTGAGCCACCGCACCTGGCCTAATTTTTCTTTATTATTTGTAGAAACAGTCTCACTATATTGTCCCGGCTGGTCTCAAACACCTGGGCTCAAGAGATCCTGCCTTCTCAGACTACCAAAATACTGGGATTACATACAGGCATGAGCCACTGTACCCAGCCCTGCCCATTGATCTTTAGCTCTGTCAAGACACACAAAGCCTGGCTGAATATGGAGAACAACACATGAGAGAAAGAGAGATGAGTAAGGTGTCCTAAAGGAGCTCAGAGTCTCCTGGGCAGGCAGAACCAAGCAGGTCCTGTACCGTATGATGAGAGGCGTGGAAGGAAGACAGCAGCACTGCACATGTGTGCTGGGAAGCTCGGTATGGGCTTCACCCAAGCTAGTCCTCTGCATAGGCCTACAGAGAGTGGGGGAGTGAGCTAGGTCCTGAAAGATAAGTGTCAGTTCTCCAGAAGAGTGGTATCCAGAGATTTTAAGCATAAGGAAGAGCCCACATGTGCAGGGGTATAAAGAACA
Source organism: Sapajus apella (assembly GCF_009761245.1). NCBI lineage: Eukaryota > Metazoa > Chordata > Mammalia > Primates > Cebidae > Sapajus > Sapajus apella. The sequence continues at coordinate 9,800,187 of NW_022437002.1, read as the reverse complement.
TGTCAGGAAAAGGTAGGTGTCTGCACAGAGGGTGCAGTGGAGAATGACTGGAAATGAAGCTGGAAATACAGGGTGCATCTAGATTGCGTGTGCATCTCCTTTCTAAGGAAAGGAGACTTTATCTTGGGCTGGGGAGTGTCCCTCTTTTACCTGAGAAGGCATGTGGTCCAATTTAAAGCAGAACAAAGCCCAAAGCGTGGCGACCCTCCTTCCCATGGCTCCTATGGCACTTGGCTCTTACCTAGTCCATGTATCCCTGTCCCTCGTGCTCCTGCCCCTGCAGCTACTTGAAGAGCAGTCTCTCTTGCCTCTCTCGCAGGGAGCTCTGTCCAGCAGATTGGCCTCAGTGTTCCTGTGATCATCATCAAACAAGAAGAGGCATGTCAGTGTCAGTGTGCATGCCGGGACTCTGCAAAGGAGCGGGCGTCCAGCAGGAGGAAGGGCTGCTCCTCCCCACCAACCCCTCCAGAGCCAAGCCCCCAGGCTCCTGATGGGCCCAGCCTGCAGCTCCCAGCGCAGACTTTCTCTTCAGCCCCTGTTCCCCGGTCATCATCCTCCACCATGCCCTCCTCCTGTGAGCAAAGCCGACAAGCAGAGGCTCCTTCAGACCCTCAGACAGAAACGTTAAGTGCCATGGATGTGTCACAGCTTCTATCCCTCCAGAACCTGGACACCCCGTCCCATTTGATTCCCATTGAAGTACTACTGCAGGCGGAGGAGGAGATGGGCCTCACCAGCAGCTTCTCCAAGTGAAGGGCCGTGTATGCTCACCTCCAGGAAAAAGAGGGTGAGCAGGAGGCATGAGGTACAATGCCTGCCATCATGGGTCAGAAATTTGAAGGATGAAGAAATTTACTATTTGAAATCCTCACCTTTCAGACGTATTTTCTTTATTCACATCCCAGGAACTAATCTTTGGAAAAAAACAAAAAAACAACAAAAAAAAGCTAAGTTATAAGTGAACTGTTTGGCTGCACTGTATGTCACTTTTGCTTGTTGTCATGTGAACTTGGAAACAGGTTACTCGTATGCATAAAAATTCTAAATGAAAGGGTGTGGTTTCCATCAATCTGATGCTGCCCATCGCTTGCACTGGGGTCTTTGTGGATTGGGCAGGAGAGTTCAGTGTGTTGGGTGTTGTTCCTTCCTGTGTGTCTTTTGAATCTGAGGCTGACATTTGCTTGGAAGGCCAGACCCTTGCTCCATCAGAGAGGGCAACGGCAAAGGCCAGTGAGGCAGCTGTGAGTTGGACAGGGTTTAGGTGAGGTGAGATGGTGTTGTCATTTGTGCTTAGTGTTGGTGGAGCTCAGGGTGGATAACACGGGTCGTTCTGCAGCCCGCTTCAGCACAAATAGGCAGCTTCAGGCCCTGCTCACAGGCTGTGGGGTTGATCTGGTTCTGCAGAGGCCCTAGGCAGCTTGTTGAGTGCTGTCTGCCGATGACGTGTGTGCAGAGCAGGCTCTAGCAACATTATCACTGTCTTTGCCTTCCTGGTTCTTTCTCTCAGCTGGTTGCCAGGGCTTGCAGATCACAGTGAATTTTCCTTGGGGAATATCCCTGTTTCTTCCTAGAGTGAACATGTGGTTTATGGCCAGTTGCTGCTTGGTGGTCTGCCTTCTTTTTAATGGTATTTTCTTCCTCAGAGCAGAAGGGCTGCATTTTGCTTATCAGGAGAAGGTGCAGATTTAAGGGAATTCGTATGAGGTGGCATGTAATTGGCAGGCCAGGTGTCCTGTTTCCAGGTTCTAGCCAGGCTTTGGGTTGCCCCCTCCATTTCTGCCCCTCCCTACCTGGATTTTGCATACAGCCTCATACAGTGCAAAGAAGGATGTGACTTGCTCAGCTTAGTCATGTGATTTATTTAAAAAAAAAAAAAAAAAAACACAAAACAATGATCTTCTACTCAGGGTATAGCAAAACAAAAAAAATTCCCTTTCCACCAAAAAGCCTGAAATGTTGCAATAAGTTATCTCATTTGGAATGTTTCATTAAGTTGTGTTATAGGAAAAAATTGTGTGTGTGTGTGTATAGAATTATATCCATCTGTCTGCCTTTGGCTCCAAGTCATTGCCTCTTAAAATAAAAGATAAGATACAATCCACACTAGCATGAAAAGTTTTTCTCAACAGGCTATATTAACATAGTCATGAGTGCTCACCAAACTCACCAAGCTCAGAAGCCAGGCATGGCCTGAGGTGCAGAATAGGCCTCTGCCTCCCAAGAGCCCTTTCCCTGCCCTGAGCAAGGAGCAGTGTTCCACAAACAAGGCTGCTCTTCTGAGCCAACAGTGTCAGGCAGGAAGCAGCCATAATTTTGCCTTGCATTTTCATTCCCTAACGTAAAGGGATCTGCATTGGTCACTCTCCTATTCTCTGAGCCATTGCTCAGGGCCAGCCAAGACATGATCAAGAGCAGATAATTTACCCTGAAGCCAGAGGCCCTCCCTTGCCTTTAGCCAGGATGTTCAGAGACAGACAAAGAGGGCAGTGGTGGTGAATGTCGTTACTGCCATGAAGAAAAATGGTCTTAACTAGAAGAAGCCAATTTCTCATTCTGGGACCCTAGCCAGGGGAATTGAGTTTTTTTTTTTTTTTCTTTTTTGAGCCGGAGTTTCACTCTTGTTGCCCAGGCTGGAATGCAGTGCTGAGATCTCAGCTCACCGCAACCTCTGCCTCCTAGGTTCAAGAGATTCTCCTGCCTCAGCCTCCCAAGTAGCTGGGACTATAGGCATGCACCACCACACCTGGCTAATTTTGTATTTTTAGTTGAGATGGGTTTCTCCATGTTGGTCAGGCTGGTCTTGAACTCCCAACCTCAGGTGATCCGCCCACCTTGGCCTCCCAAAGTGCTGGGATTACAGGTGTGACCCACTGTGCCCAGCCTAGGGAATTGACTTCTTTTTGACCTTCTGCACTCCCTTCCCCAAAACGTTTGTGGCTTCTGGTGACCATTGACCTCAGCAGAAGTTGGTAAGGCAGGAGGAATCTTCTGTTTACACAGTGGGTTAGTCCTCCTGGAAAACCATCTGCTGAGTGTGAGGTGTCCTTGGCTGTTTCTGAACCTCGCATCCATAGGAAGCTTTGAGATAGGGCCCTTGCTGTTTACAAATTCTGAGAGAGGAGTGATGGGACCCCAAACTAAGCTTGTATCAGAGGGCAGTAATGATCCTCCCATATGCCCATCCTATGGTCACCTGGGATTGGGTTCCCTGGGAGCAGAGGTGGGAAATAGGAGCCCAGGGAAGGCCATTTGAAGCACCCATGGTTTAATTAATCGACTTCCTGGTTAGCCAGGACTGTGCTCATATTGGGGCCCTACCCAGGTCAGTGGCCTTTTCACTCTCAAAGATCAGGGGTGACGAAGCAGCATCTTTTTTTTTTTTTTTTTTTTGAGACGGAGTTTCCCTCTTGTTACCCAGGCTGGAGTGCAATGGTGTGATCTCGGCTCACCGCAACCTCCGCCTCCTGGGTTCAGGCAATTCTCCTGCCTCAGCCTCCTGAGTAGCTGGGATTACAGGCACGTGCCACCATGCGCAGCTAATTTGTTGTAGTTCTAGTAGAGACGGGGTTTCACCATGTTGACCAGGATGGTCTCGATCTCTTGACCTCGTGATCCACCCGCCTCGGCCTCCCAAAGTGCTGGGATTACAGGCTTGAGCCACCGCGCCCGTCCA
>NW_022437002.1:9788733-9796414 GCF_009761245.1 Sapajus apella | reverse complement strand
GAGGCCGAGGCGGGTGGATCACGAGGTCAAGAGATCGAGACCATCCGCCTCGGCCTCCCAAAGTGCTGGGATTACAGGCTTGAGCCACCGCGCCCGGCCCTTTTTTTTTTTTTTTTTAAGATGGGGTTTCACCATGATGGCCAGGCTGGTCTTGAACTCCTGACCTCATGTGATCCATCCACCTTGGCCTCCCAAAGTGCTAGGATTACAGGCGTGAGCCACTGCGCCTGGCCGAAGCAGCATCTTAAACAGTGTTTAGGCTGACAGATTTTTCCAGTTGAAGAAACTGGTGTCTGCCTTTTGAGGGTGACTTTAGATTACAAGAGAGACTATCAGATCAAATCAGCTTTGAAAAATCAGGAATGTGCTTAAAATGCCAGTGAGAGGTTGTGAAGATCAGGTTTATTTCCCAGGGTAGGTAGTCTTCCTTTCCCTCCTTTTCCAGTTCTCTTTTCCTACCTGCCCTTCCCTAAGCCTGGTCTCTAGTGCCAAGGACCTTGGAGAAGAGAGGGCCCCTAGCTAAGCTGGAGCCAGAAAGAACCTTCATGGTGAGTGTGGTTTCCCAAACCTGGGAAATGAACCTTGGGTGAGGTATGGGAGGGTTTGTAGAATTCTAGGAGGTAAAATCAAGCCTTTTCTCACTCCCATAGTAAACTTAACCATTTTCACCCTGTACATTTATCTTCCAGCTCCTTACTAGCATCTCCAATTAGACAACCACTTCAAAGGGTGCTTAGCACCAGGGATTGGGGTTCATAGATTTAGGAGGTGGTAAGGAAACTGGCTGGCACCACCAAACTGCCTTAGTGAACTTGGCCCTTCCCAGGCAGGGAGGTTGGGCATTGAGGGACAGTGGCCCAGTCTTTCCTGGCAGGGTCTGGCCAATCTCATGTGGGCACCACTAGTTTGGTGACAGACGTGGTGTCATTTATTGAATTCCACCTCTGTTTAGAAGGAGATTATGGTACAAAGCCCAGAAGGGGCCTTAAGATGTGATCTCTCTGGGTAAAAGGCAAGGGGCTTCTCTTCTTCACCTCTGGGATAGTTGGTAGATTGGAGAGTTTTATTTTCAGGGTCAAGGCTGTGGACTGATGGGGATATTGGAGGGTGGGTGGGTTTTCCTGAGAGACTTTGTATAATGCTGAATGTGTCCAGAGGGACAAGTTTGCAGAACCTCATATTGGTATATTAAAGAAATAATAAAATAAAAAAGCACTTTAGGTAATTTTATCTTTAACCCGATTGCTGCAATTTCTTTTGTGTGTGTGTGTGTGTATATATATATGTGTGTGTGTGTGTGTATATATATATATATATATATATACTTTCCACAAAGTTTTATTTTTTGCTCAGAATAAAAAGTTAAATTGAGGTGTGAAAAGAAAAGCACTTACCTTGGTGCAATATGTGTAGCTTGATGGTCGTTGTCCCATGTGGCCCTGGCCTGGCCGCGTTTTTCCGCTCAGTCAGCCCTGAGCTATGAGGCTGTCCATAGGGAAACACTATTATGCATTCTCAGCAACCGCTCAATCTATGCAAGCCTTCCCTGTGTGCCCCAGGGCGCCCCCTCAGGCTCTCTGAAGAACTGCTGTGGGTCCTGTTTTCTGCTGACTGTTGAGGCCCTTTTTCATCACTTCTTGGTCTCTTGCCCTCTTTTCCCTCTTCATCATTATGAAATGATGCCTGAAAGGAACAGGTTGTTCCTAGGTAGAAACCTGGCACCTTCTAGACTTTTATGTTTGTGATCACATCCATTGTCCTTAAAGACTTCTCCAGAGTCAGTGAAACCATTGCTTTGTGCAACTGCAACAATATTTCTCAAGAGTTTACAGTTGTCTTACACCACCAATCAGAAATATGTTTGGGGAGGCATGGGTGTCGGGGGCAACAAGAGCCATTTCCACACTGCTCCCCCTACTACCTGTGTTGGTTCCTTAAGCAAAAAGGCCTCCAACCTTCATTAAATCCCATAAACATTAAATCCCATGAATCAACTTTCTTCCTTTTCTCCACCTCCCCCATTTTCTCTTCAATTCTCAGGCTATAGAATAGACAAGTTTTAAAATAAACTTCAGCGAAAGCAGAAAGATTTTCATAGATCCACTATGCAAATGATTCTGCTGTGACATAGATCAGAAATTGTCGGTTCCTTCATATTTGGGAATGGAGGCAACAAAACTGAAGCATATTTCTGATTGGTTAGCCATTTTAGCCTGTTTCCTCTTGCATCTTTTTTAGGGAGAGAGGGAAAGGGTCCTGTATTTCTTCTGATACCCTTAGGGGAAGCCGACGACCACTGTCTGGGCGTTTCTCACTGTTACTCCTGTTCAGGAGAGGGCTTCTCAGTCTGCACTGAAAAATGCAAATTAAACTGGATCTTTATGTCAATGTGTACATAGTACAAGCTTTTTTTACTGGAAGTGAGGTTTAAAACCATACACTGCCCTTTTGGTGGTGTGCCTGTTGGGCCAAAAATCGGGTGATAATGTAGTGTCACTTTCTCAGCTCAATGCAGTTTCTACTTTTTCTTATGGGGAAATTTTTCATAAAACCTTTTTGCACCAAAACCCAGGGGTGTTTTTTGCAATATCCTTGTTATCCTCGTAGTGTGCCAAGTCAGAGGCTTCTCTTGCCCTTTTCCTGCTGTGTTCTCAGGCCTCCCAAGGGCTGTTTGACTCAACAGTCTACATCCTTCATTGTGTTTTGGAGAATGTGGAGGTGGCGGTCAGAGTTCAAGGTGTCTGTTCTTTTTTCCATAGAACTCTTCCTAGTCCCTGTTTGGGGAAGGTGGCTGGAAACAGATTTTTGTTGAATCTCTGGCTCAGATCTTCTAGCCAGGAAAGGCAAGAGCCCCCAAGAGCCCTCTTTTTTTGACATACACTAATCATTGGCCGGGGTCTTGGTGACAATTTTTAAAATCCCAAATAGTTTTATTTGGATTATGTAAAAGTCTATCAAATTTATTTAAGTGTGAAACATGGGAACAACGGACTTCCACTGAGCGATATGAAAACGTTACAGGTTCAGTACTTCCAAAGGAAGAAACCTCCAAACCCAAAAAAGAATAAATACGAATTTGTATTTTTGAAGAATGTGAAATAATGGTGTTTGCTTAATTGCTCATTTTGTATAAACTTAATATTGTACTTTAAAATATCTGCTAAGAAGTGAAAATTTAACTTTTTGGAATTGAAAAGCAATATTAAATACTAATGAAATCCTAATTAAATGCTTATTTAAATCTGGTAGTATCTGTGGCGTTTCTTCCCAACCCTGCCCAGAGTTGACATTTTTCCATCACTCCCCCCTGCCCAGCCATCATTCTTGGCGAGGGGACAGAAAGGAAACGTCGGTCACCAGAAGAGTCTGCAGGTTTCCTTTTAATCAAGGCTCTGCTGAAGTTGTTTTGTGGGACTAAGAGCCCCCAAAGCATGAAATAGACATGTAACACCACCTGGATCCCCCATAGCAGGCCAGACCACTCTGGCGAGCACTGCTGGTCTGCCCAAATCTGGGTAATCAGACTGGGTATTCATTGGCTACATTTCAAAGCACAGCACTGCTTTCAGCCAGGATGAAGTGGGAGTGAACCCAGCTGCTAGCAGAGCTGCCACTCCAGGCTGAGAGCCAAGTACCAGCCACTGCCAGTGAAGACTGGCCCCTTTATTGAAGGGAGTTCTTCAGAGTCCAGCCACTGGCCCTGGGGAGGGAGAGAAGTCAAGGCATCCGGCTCGGGGATGGTCAGGGCTCCGCAGCTCCATCGCCAGCATCCTTTGGAAAGCCGCCTCTGGCTGAGACAGCCTGTTGGGGGGGCGCTCCGGGTTTGGCTGAGACGTTCTAGTTGGAACAGAAAGGAAAAAAGTGAGGCTGGGAGGCAAGGCCTTGGATTAGGCCCCAGAAGGATATGGTCATTTGGCATTTGGATAGTACTAACTTTTTCGAAACCTCTTACCAGATCAGAGGTTAAGGATAAGGCGGTGGGGAGACAGTTCCCCCCTCCAGGGGAAGCTAGGGCTTGGTTAGCCTACCCAGTGGGCAGACCCCACCCCCCAGGCCCAGCCCGGGGTGGGCACTAACCCCGCCACCAGCCGGCTCCGGGCGCCGGCGGCCCAGCTGCCGTAGCATCTCCTCGCAGGCGGCGATGGTGTCCAGGAGCTGCCGCTGCCGCTGCTCCACCGCGTCCAGCAGCTGCTGGGCGCGCTCCTCCCGGGGCGGCTGCGGGGGTGGCCTCCCGCCGAGCCCCAGCCCCGCCTTCCCGCGGTCCACGCCGGCAGCCTCCCTGCCCGGGAGAGAGCGAGAGACAGACGGTCAGGGCCGGCGCTTGCGCGGGGTCCGAGCTCCTTCCTCCCTTCCCGAAGGGCCCGCTCTCACCCCCGTGACCAGTCTGAGCCCGGGCCCCATTCCATCTCCACCTGCGCGGCCCGACCACCGCCCCCCCTTTCGGCCGCCCCCCTCCCCAGCGCTGCGTTAGGACTCCGCAAGGCTGCGCCCCGCCCCGTCCCCACCGGTCTCCTTCAATCCTCCTGGGGCTCGTGGTCCCTTTAAGCTGCCCGGCGCAGAGGTGGGGCCGAGTCTCCCGGGCCGGAAGCTGGCTAGGGGCGTCACTTCCTCCCGGAAGCGGGCCTGGGCGGATGTCTCCGGCACGTCGGTGCACGGGTATGAGGGCCGCGGTGGCTGCCAGCGTGGGGTTGAGCGAGGGGCCTGCTGGCTCCCGGAACGGCCGTCTTCTCCGCCCGCCGAGCCCCGTTCCGGCGGCTCCGGGGGCCCGGCTATTGCGGCTCCCGGGGAGCGGGGCCGTGCAGGCCGCAAGCCCGGAGCGCGCCGGCTGGACCGAGGCGCTGCGGGCCGCCGTGGCCGAGTTGCGAGCTGGCGCCGTGGTGGCCGTCCCCACCGATACGCTGTATGGCCTGGCCTGCGCAGCGAGCTGCTCAGCGGCCCTGCACGCTGTGTACCGCCTCAAAGGCCGCAGCGAGGCCAAGCCTCTGGCCGTATGCCTGGGCCGCGTGGCCGACGTCTACAGGTGAGGCCGCCCCGACCCGGCCCAGCTGGGGGCGGCACCGCGGGAGGGGTTTCCGGTGACAGGCTTGGGAGACTGAGGCGCAGAGAGCGGGAGGGGCTTGTCCAGGCTTACCAAGGAATCCGGAACTGGGAATGTGTACCGAGGACTTAATGTGCCCGAGGCTCTGAACTACATGCTGCTGGGAGGCAGCGACACACGAGAAAGCCAGGGGCCGTGTTCCGTGGGCGCTTTTGTGCTAGTTGGGTAGGCTCTCAGGAAAAAGGAAACACAAACACAGTAGTTTAATTTAATAGCGAATGTCTTGAAAATAAAATGTGGAGCTTATGTCAGCGATATAACTAACCCACTGTCAGCGATATCACAGCGGTGCAGCTGTTTTAGTCTCTGAGGCCAGAGGCACGTGGGCGCCAAGCCAGCGGTGCACCTCTGGGGCCCTGCTTTCTGCTCAAGCTTCTAGGGAGGTGAAGCAGGGAGAGAGGCGGCTTCCATTGTAAACTCGAAGGATTCCTTTTCTGCATTTGCCTAGAGTCTGGGAAAGGACCACCAGTCATTTTGAATGGATTTATGCTCCTGTGTTTCCCAGATACTGCCGTGTGAGAGTACCCGAGGGACTCCTGAAAGACCTGCTGCCAGGACCCGTGACCCTGGTGATGGAACGCTCGGAGGAGCTCAACAAGGACCTGAATCCTTTTACGCCTGTGAGTCAAGTCTTCTCTTGTGTCCCCAGACTCCGGGCCACTTGGCTTTCACTAGGAACCAGGTCAGATATACCCTCTACGTCTTACAAGCTTTCTCATGATCCCCTTCCCCTTGCCTCATAGCTTGTAGGAATCCGGATTCCTGATCACGCCTTTATGCAAGACTTGGCTCAGATGTTTGAGGGTCCTCTTGCTCTCACTAGCGCAAACCTCAGCTCCCAGGCCAGTTCTCTGAATGTCGAGGTGAGTTTAACCAATCCTTCCCCTGGAAATGTCACCAGCCCAAACACTGTTTCCTATGAATCAGTGGCATTGATAGTGTACTGGGATTGCCGGGTGTGAGAGTCCTTGGGCTAACAGTGGGAAGGTTGCCCAGCTGACAGGGAGGTAGGGGTGGAGCTGGGGTGGGAATATAAATTAAAGAAATTTGAAAGGTTTTATCAAAGTCTGAAAAGCCAGGGGAAGAATTGTAGTTGATTCTTACTATCTTTTATAATAATAGGAAAGCTTATGATAAGAACAATGTCTTCCTGTTTTTCTGGAGATAGCAGTTTTTGGAGAATACAGAGTTAGGCTATAAATCTTCACAACAGTGCTCTAAAGAAAAATGAAGAAGGCCAAGCACAGTGCCTCATGCCTATAATCCCAGCACTTTGGGAAGCACAGGTGGATGGATCACCTGAGGTCAGGGGTCTAAGACCAGCACGGCCAACATGGCAAAACTCCATCTCTAATAAAAAATACAAAAATTAGCCAGACATGGTGGCTCATGTCTGTAATCCCAGCTACTCAGGAGAATGAGGCAGGAGAATCACTTGAACCTGGAAAGTGGAGGATATGGTGAGCCAAGATCACTCCACTGTACTCCAGCCAAGGCTAGAGTGAGATTCTGTCTCTTAAAAAAAAAAAAAAATTAGCTTCCAAAAAGTTGAATCACTTGTTCTAGGTAACACAGCCATTAAGTGACCCAGATTTTTACCCAGTTTTTGACTCTTGACTCTGTTCTCTTATCTCTGCCACGAGCCAGATCAAAGAAAGGACAACCCTGGGCCGGGTAGTGGCTCACACCAGTAATCCCAGCACTCTGGGAGGCCAAGGCGGGCAGATCACAGGGTCAGGAGATTAAGACTATCCTGGCCAACATGGTGAAACCCTGTCTCTACTAAAAATACAAAAATTAGCTGGGCGTGCTGGCACGCACCTATAGTTCCAGCTACTCTAGAGGCTGAGGCAGGGGAAGCACTTGAACCCGGGAGGGGGAGGTTGCAGTGAGCTGAGATCCCGCTACTGCACTCCAGCCTGGCGACAGAGCAAGACTCTATCTCAAAAAAAGAAAAAAGGAAAGGACAATCCTAATCCTTTTTGGCTATGTAGATTGGAACAGACGAGGACACAGAAATTTCACTTCTTTTTCTTATTAAGATGTAAAATAAGCTGATGGGGTTTTCCATGCCCAGGCCTAAGGGCGGGGCTCAGAGTTCTTGGAAAGTGAGAACTCAGCATCCTTTCTCATTCTCAGAGTGCAGGTTTGAGTTGGTTCTGGTGCCTGTACCCCAGGAGCAAGAATGGGGATGTGGCATGGGGAGGGGAGGTTTTTACCTTGTCAGCAATCATTTGACCTGTCCAACACAGTAACTGGTTTTTATGATCCCCTATCCCAAATTCTCAGGCCTAACTGCGACTGTAGTGTCTTCACAGGGAGTTGGGGAAGCTCTAACTTAGTTAACAATTCAGTCCATGATTCTAGGGGGAGTATCCTTATAGCCCAAAGCCTGAGTGCTGGTGGCAGGCAGTCTAACCCGTTCAGTTCTTCCCACACTGATCAGAGTTGAAGTGAGATCCAGGAGGATAGTTCTAAAGCTGGAAGGAGGTGGAATCACTTGTTCCAGGTCACACAGCCTTTAAGTGACCAGATTTTTACCTAGGTGTTTTTTTTTTTTTTTTTTTTTTTTTTTTTTTTTTT
>NW_022437002.1:9785133-9788633 GCF_009761245.1 Sapajus apella | reverse complement strand
GTTTTTTTTTTTTTTTTTTTTTTTTTTTTTTTTTTGAGATGGAGTCTCATTCTTGCCCAGTCTATCGTGCAGTGGCACAGTCTCGGCTCACTGCAACCTCCACCTCTTAGGCTAAAGCGTTTGTCCTGCCTCAGCATCCTAAGTAACTGGGATTACAGTGCCCACCACCATGTCCAGCTAATGTTTGTATTTTTCGTAGAGGTAGCGTTTCACCATGTTGGCCAGGCTTGTCTCGAACTCCTGGCCTCAAGAGAGCCACCAGGCCCAGCCTTTTTATCTAGTTTTTGACTTTTGACCCTATTTTCTTACCTCTGCCACAGGCCGGGTCAAAGAAAGGATCATCCTAGTCATGTCTTGGCTACATAGATTAGAACAAATGAGGACACATGGGATCATCTAGTCCAGCCCACTTGTCTTGTACGCCTGGATAGAGTAACGTGTGTGCAGTCACACAGAGATAGAAGGGAAAGTCCAGAGTTAGAGCCCATATCTCTGCCCAGAACTCTAATCGTTGTACTTACATTTCCCTAACTGAAGCAATGCGTGAAATTTCCTTTTGACATAGCACGATTTTCTTTAAGTCCTAGGTAGGTGTTACTTGGGGTGCTAACCCAGGAGGGCTCCAAACCTCATAGGTTGCAGTACCCATGGCACAGCTGACCTTAACTAAATGAAGTTCCTTTCTCTGCTTAGAGGAAGGTGCCTCCTGTGTTTCGTTTTGTTTTGTTTTTTTGAGACGGAGTTTCGCTCTTGTTGCCCAGGCTGGAGTGCAATGACGTGATCTTGGCTCACCGAAACCTCTGCCTCCTGGGTTCAAGTGATTCTCCTTCCTCAGCCTCCCAGGTAGCTGGGATTATAGGCATGCGCCACCATGCCCAGCTAATGTTTTTGTATTTTTAGTAAACATGGGATTTCTCCATGTTGATTAGGCTGGTCTTGAACTCCCGACCTCAAGTGATCCACCCACCTCAGCCTCCCAAAGTGCTGGGGTTAGAGGCGTGAGCCACTGCGCCCAGCCTGGTGCCTCCTGTTTTAAGACTGTAAGGCCTTTGATGACCCTGTGTGCAGTATGACATTAATGATGTATATGCCAGGGATAACATCCATGCTCTTCCTTCTTTCTCTTCTCAGGAGTTCCAGGATCTCTGGCCTCAGTTGTCCTTGGTCATTGATGGGGGACAAATTGGGGATGGCCAGAGCCCTGAGTGTCGCCTCGGCTCAACTGTGGTTGATTTATCTGTGCCTGGAAAATTTGGCATTATTCGTCCAGGCTGGTAAGTACCTTTCCTGTGGCGTGGGGAAATCATTTGAGAGGGGTTGGAGAGATGCGAAAACGCTTTGACAAGATAAAGATGGTGCCTCCTCTCTGGCCCCGAGGGAGCACGGGCCGGGTTTGGAGCAGTGGTAGTTGGCAGTGGGACTAAGTTTGCTGGCTTTATTAAGATTCAAAAGGATTCACCAATGGTTTGATGAACAGGGCATAACAGGGCCAGCAAGTTTAGATGTACCTGCTCACCAGCCTCTGGTGGGCTCGGGACTTAGAGAAATCAGACTGGTAACTGTCCTGTTTCCTCCTCAGTGCCCTGGAAAATACTACAGCCATCCTCCAACAGAAGTACGGGCTGCTCCCCTCACATGCATCCTACCTGTGAAACTGGGAAGCAGGAAGGCCCAAGGCGTGGTGCTGGATACTATGTGTGTGTCCATTGACGACTCGCAAGGCCTCATCCGCAGAGGCCACTGGAGCTAGGGCACTAGCCTGACTTTTTAGGCAGTGTGTCTTTCTGAGCACCGCAGACCAAGCCCTGGAAGCTGCTGGTTTAGCCTTGTACCTGGGGAAAGACTATTTATTATTCATAATTTCATATATCAGCCAAAAGCTGAATGGAAAAGTTAAGAACATTCCTAAGTGGCCTTATTCTAGTAAGTTTCTTCTGTCTGTTTTGCTTTTTAATTGAAAAGTATTTTAAATAACAGATTTACTAGTGAGAGCCTCTTTTCTGGTAGGTAGTGGCATTTAAGCTTCCAACCAGCTAGAAGTGCTGGTGCTGTTTAAAAAGTCTCAGGTGACTGCATATGGTGGCTCATGCCTGTGATCCCAACATTCTGGGAGGCCCAGGCAGGAGAACTGCTTTAGCCCAGGAGTTCAAAATCAGCCTGGGCAACCTAGCAACACCCCGTCTCATAAAAATTAATAAGTAAAAAGTCTCAGGTGACCAAAGGCACGGGTTGGGCTCTTGAAGCTAGAACCACATTAGGATAAAGATTGAAGAGCCACAAGCCACTCTTCCCTCTGAGCCATTGGGCCTAGTGGTGGTGTGTATTATAATTGCCAGCGCGGAGAGCACTCTTTTTGGGGTAATAGTGGAATGTCTGCTCAGTTGGCAGGGGTTGGGTCCAAATTGAAGAATATTGGGAAATCTCCACTATCCTTTTCAGCCAGGAGCTCTTATTTATTCATAAAATAAGTTATAGTTCATTATACCCATAGCACCTTTATTTAAATCCAGTGTTCTCCACAGCCTTTTGTCTATTTATATGTGTAAAAGTGTTAATTATTGTTGGGCATTTGAACTTTGTTTTTCTTTAATGTAAAGAAATGCTGCTATTAAACATATTTGTAAATGGTTTATTTTCTTTTGACTTACTTCCTTAGTATTAGGTCAAAGTGTATGAAGTATTATGGCTCTCAATATTGATTAGCCTTCAAAAGAACTGAGTTAAGTTACATTGCCATCAGCATTGTGTGAGAATGGCTGTCCCTGCCCCTGGCCGTGCTATGTTTAGTATTTTTCAAATTGTGTATGTGTGAAATGAAGCCTGTTTCTGCCTTCTGAAAATTACTGTAGGTCAACATCCAACCCTTTCAGCTGTCCCTGCCTGCCTTGGTTTTCCCAGCTAAGCCACAAGCCAGGTGGCCAGGCCTGCTTATCTCTCGGGTGTAGTGTCAGTTATCTAACAGGGGATGGGTGTCCTTGAGGTGACCATGGGTCTACTTCATCCTTCCTCCCTTTCCCTCTTGCACCCTAGTTCCCAGAATTCTGGTGTCTTTTCTTTTTGAGACAGAATCTCACTCTGTTACCCAGGCTAGAGTGCAGTGGCACAATCTTGGCTCATTCTAACCTCTGCCTCTCAGGTTGAAGCGATTCTCACGTTCAAGGGATTCTTGCGCCTCAGCCTCCTGAGTAGCTGGGACTACAGGCATGCACCACCATACCCTGCTAATTTTTTTTGGTATTTTTAATAGAGATGGAGTTTTGCCATGTTGGTCAGGCTGGTCTCGAACTCCTGGTCTCAAGTGATCCACCCACTTCTGCCTCCCAAAGTGCTGGGATTATGGGCATGAGCCACTGTGCCCAGTCTTGTTGAGTAATTTCCTAACCAAACCTACTTGTCGGTGCTAAAGCCATAGCCAGCCCAGCTCATATGCCAGTTTGTCACAGAATTGAAGGTCAGAATTGGTGAAGTCTTTTTTTTTTTTTTTTTTTTTTTTTTTTTTT
>NW_022437002.1:9773276-9785033 GCF_009761245.1 Sapajus apella | reverse complement strand
TTTTTTTTTTTTTTTTTTTTTTTTTTTTTGAGACGGAGTTTCACTCATGTTACCCAGGCTGGAGTGCAATGGCGCGATCTCGGCTCACCGCAACCTCCGCCTCCTGGGTTCAGGCAATTCTCCTGCCTCAGCCTCCTGAGTAGCTGGGATTACAGGCACGCGCCACCATGCCCAGCTAATTTTTTGTATTTTTAGTAGAGATGGGGTTTCACCATCTTGACCAGGATGGTCTCGATCTCTTGACCACGTGATCCACCCGCCTCGGCCTCCCACAGTGCTGGGATTACAGGCTTGAGCCACCGCACCCGGCCGGTGAGGTCTTAAAGAGAGCAAAAGGAATGCTTACTTGAGAATACCAGTTCATATTTAATTACTACAAATCACAGTAGCACTGAACATGGCTCTAGTGAGTGGGCCTCAGTCAGTTCAGGCAGCTAAAGGGAGGGGGTTTCCTCTTAGTCCTCTCCCTGGAGCTAAATATGCATCTGGGAAAAAGTAGGCTGTGGACCACAGAGGTATTTTTTTAGAGGAAAGAACTGAAGTCCCAGCACTAGGTAAAACTGCCAAAAGGAAAACAACTGTGCCCAGGCACTAGCTACAAGGCCACACCAGATCAGGAAAGCTGGGTCCTGTACGCTTGAGGACAGGAACTGTTCCTGGGTCAAGTTCTCCCCAGCACCTAGCACATAGGAAGGTGCTTGATGAGTGAGTGTTAAATAAACCTGTGAGTGCTCAGGATAATTTCCTGATAATTGGGTCCAGGAATCTACTGGGAGGAGCTTGAACCCAGAAGTTCCTTTTTTGAAAGTCTCAAATATGGTTCCCTAGCTTAGAGAAGACATGATCTGGGAAGGAGTCCTGAGGAGAGGACGCAGGCTGACGGAAGGGAACCGGGTGCATGCGAGCCCAGACCCTGACACCCTTCCGAGGGCGGTGACTGGGCAGCCACTACACAATACCAACCCGCTGCAGAGCTCCAAACTAGAAGGGGTTACATGAAAGTGTTCCCAGGATGCAGAGCTGCCCTGGCCTGAGTCCAGTCACCTGCCAGCCTCTGCTGTTCCCATCACCTCAGAGCACTCCAACACCACATGCCTGAGAAACAGGCTCTGTGCTGCCCAGGCCCAGGTCTGACGGCCGAACCAGAGGCACCCAGCTGCTGACCTCTGACCTGGGAACGAGCGAGTGCTTACAACCTCAGCTGAACCCCACGTGGTGACACCTTCCAGCAAAGCAAGGACATCAGCACCTCACGCCCCTGTTTACAGGCCCCTCACATAAGCCACTGTTCTTTTTCTTTGATGAAGTGCTCTGCCCAGCGGCGGGTCAGCTCCAGGTACAGGCTGGGCTGGTGAGGCAGGTAGTCCAAATACAGGCGGGTGGGTGTCTTCTTGGGAATGGCCTTCTCAATCTGGGTGCCCTCGTGCCACTCATTGAAGGAGGTGATGGAGACGATCTCGGGCCTCACTGTCAGGGCCGCCTGCAGGGCCGTCTCATAGTACTTGCCGTTGACCCTGTTGCGTGTATTGTGGTTGTTCCAGGGCCGGATGCTGGTGTCTATGTAGCCAGGCCCCACGCTGGGGATGAACATGAGGTTGTTGGCATCACAAAAGTTCTTCACAGCTTTCCAGTTCTGATGGGAAGAACCAAAGGAGAAACCGTTGGAGGCAAAGTAGGTGTACATGCCGTCAAATCCGGCGGCCAGGATGTCGTGGGTGTGGCCCTCCTCCACCAGCAGTGCTATGAAGACGCCATCATAGGGCGTGTTGCGGATCGAGTGGGGCCCGTTTGGTGTCAGAAGGTGGGCCCAGGCCTCAGGGGATGTCAGGTATGAGTCGTAGATATAAAAGAGTGGGAGGCTCTTGCCCATGCTGTTCTTATAGCGGTAAAATGCACCATGGGAGCCATACCTGAGAAGGAGAAAGAAGAGCCTCAGCTGGATGGGACAGGACAGACTGGCCCAACTCTAGGACCTGCCATGGATGAGATCTGGATGCCACACCGCCCAGTTCTGGAGCCAGGCAGTCTCCACAGTTGGACTCATCATCCCTCTAAGCAAGAACCTGGTTCCCCTCCTTCCTCTCCCCAGTTGTCATTCCTAAGCTCCACTTCCCTACCCTTAGCCAAGCCACCACTGTTTTTCATCTGGATTGTAGCAACAGCCAGCTAACTGGTCTCCAGGCTTCCATCTTGCCTCCCTATAACCCATTCATTATTCCCCCTTACATGATCCGGCCCTGCCTACCCCATTCTTGCTCTTCACCCACCTATTACTCTCCATCTGGCCTTTCTGTCCAGCTGTCACGCGTCATACAAGCTTGTCCCATCTTACAGCCTTTGCCTCTGCCAGCCCTCTCAGTGGAATTTTCTCCCTGCCTCCAGATCTTTGCAGGCTGACCCTTTTTTTTTTTTTTTTTTTTGAGACAGGGTCTTGCTCTGGAGTGCAGTGGGTAATCTCAGCTCACTGCAACCTCCACCTCCTGGGGTTCAAGCGATTCTCCTGCCTCAGCCTCTCAACTAGCTGGAATTACAGGCACCCACCGCTATGCCTGGCTAATTTTTGTATTTTTAGTAGAGATGAGGATTCACCATGTTGACCAGGCTGGTCTCAAACTTCCGACCTCAGGCAATCCACCCACCTCAGCCTCCCAAAGTGCTGGGATTACAGGCGTGAACTCCCATGCCTGGGCTTTAAAAAAAAAAAAAATTTTTTTTATTCTTGAGACAGTCTCACTCTGTTGCCCAGGCTGGAGTACAGTGGTGCCATCATAGCTCACTGCAACCTCAAACCCCTGGGTTCAAGCGATCCATTCACTTAGCCCCCTAAGTAGCTGGGACCATAGGCGTGCATCATCATGCCCAGCTAATTTTAACAAAAATCTTTTTGTAGACATGGAGTCTCCCCATGTTGCCCAAGCAGGTCTCAAACTCCTGGCCTCAAGTGATCCTCCCACCTCAGCCTTCCAAAGTGCTGGGATTACAGGTGTGAGCCACCGCACCCAGCCCTGACTACTCATTCAGGTGTTAGCTCACCTGTTGTCTCCTCAGACTCACTTGACCTGACTACCCACTCTTAAGTAGTTTCTTGGGCATACTCTAGCACAAAATCCTGTATAGATCACTGTTTAATTTTTCCCATTTAATTATTGTCTGCTCCACAGTACCTGCAACATACACTAGAAAGTAAATATTATGAACTCAGAAACTTTGCTAGTCTTACCCATTACTATACAACTGGGCTTAAGACAGTGCCTGGACACATGTAGGCTCTCAATACTTTTTTTTTTTTAAGAGAAAAGAGTCTTGCTCTGTTACCAGCCAGAATGCAGTGGCATAATTGTGGCTCTCTGTAACCTCGAACTCCTGGGCTCAAGTGATCTGATCCTCCTACCTCTGCCTCCCAAGTAGCTAGGACTACTATAGTTAGCCACTACTATGCCCAGCTAATTTTTTTTCAGTACAGATGGGGTCTTGCTCTGTTGCCCAGGCTGGTCTCAAACTCCTGGCCTCAAGCAATTCTCCCACCTCTGCCTCCTAAAGCACTGGGAAGCCGGTTGCAGTGGCTCACATCTTAGTCCCAACACTTTGGGAGGCTAAGGTGGGCGGATCACCTGAGGCCAGGAGTTCAAGACCAGTTTGGCCAACATGGTGAAATCCCGTCTCTACTAAAAATACAAAAATTAGCTGGGAGTGGTGGTGGGTGTCTGTAATCCCAGCTACTCAGGAAGCTGAGGCAGGAGAATTGCTTGAACCCAGGAGGCGGAGGTTGCAGTGAGCCAAGATTGTGCCACTGCACTCCAGCCTAGGCAACACAGTAAGACTCCATCTCAAAAATGAAAAAAAAAGCACTGGGATTACAGGCATGAGCCACCACGGCACCCAGCCTCATTCAATACTTTTTGAATGAATAAATGATGTGCATACACCATAGAAGCCACTTTCACATATATTAACTCGTGTGATTCTCACAAAACTCAAAGGTTAAGAGGATTGCCTCATCACAGAGGCCACAGAACAGGAACGGAAACCCAGGCTGCCTGACGTTAGGTCCAGCACTCTCTTACTATAAAACAGCTTCTGGGAACACAGGCAATATGCCCCATGTCTCTTGATCTACCTCTCCAAACCTTCAATCCCTACCTCCATTTTGATCCCCACCAAAATCCCAGCCCCCAGAGCAGCCTTACGTGTCAATGATGTACTTGATGTTGTCATGTACAGTGATGTCATCCCGGCCCTTGTAGGGTTGGATGTGGAAGGCCACCTGCCGTAAACAGAGGAGTAACTGGTCAGGTGAGTGTCTATCCAGGGGCCACAACATACCAGGTCGGGATCTAACCACGGCCTGGAGGAGAGGCTGAGTTCAGAAGAGGGGCTGGCAATGGTGGGCACAGTAGAGATAAAGGCAGTGGCTGCCCTTCAAGGTCAAAACAGGGGTGAGCAGTTTGCCCACTTCCCACATGTGGGAAGGGCATGTGGGAATCATTTTGGCGGGCTGTTACAGGGTGGCTAATAGGTTTCAACCTTGTTCCAGCTCCAAGTTGTTGGTGCTGGCTGCCTGAAACAGTGGAAGAAGTATGCTGAAGCTGTGTCAATGGGAAAATGCTGTAATTTGTTAGATGTGTCGGTGGTGGAATTCCCCTTAGGAATGGGGAGTGCGGGTTTTCTTCCTTCTCTATCATTTTTCTTCCTTCACCACAGAAGCAAAGAATGACTTACTCGATTGGCCCATGTGGGGTAATGCTTCGCCCAGCTCCGTCCTTCCTCTTGAAAGTGAGCCCACCTGCTGAGATCACCTGTCTACTCCTCGAGGTCCAGTACTGCCTCCCACTAGAGAGTTGAGTCAGCAGGTCCCTTTGGCTCTTGCCTACCCTTAATCCACCAGGGTTTACCACCTAACCTCTGTTATTATTTAACAAAAGTGATAATTATTTTGTCTGCCTTTGGTCCTATATTTAGTTTACTCAGTTTTCGTGGAATTCAAAAAACTAAGAGTAACATAGGCAGCACTTATCTGAACCCTCCCCCAAAAACACACGTGACACATATTTGTTTTCCCTGGGCTACTGCAAGAACTTCCTAGAGGCACTAATCCACAAGGCCTCTTCTTGGAGACTCACCTGGATGCTGTACTGATGGGCGGTGTCCAGAATGGCGGGCACTAGGTCATCTGAGGGTTCCCCGTTATCATCAGCCATGCCAGGTGGGTACCAGGACAGGACCAGAACGCCTGAGATGCAATACAGAGGCCACTTCAGAGACTAACAGTACCCCCCTCAACAGAGTTTTTTTTCCCTCACAAACATCTCCAATTGCAAAAATGGTTCCTAAAAAACTGGAGCAAGCCTCCTGCCAGGTTCACTTCCTGCAGATGAGATCCCAGAGCCTCGCGCCCCGGAGCTGTCCACAACCGCGGTGCTGAAGCGCAGCGCCTGCGGGAACCGTAGCGCGCCAGGCCGGAAGGGAGCCAGGCTTTAGAGTGCATTAGCAAGTAGAACAAAGGGAACGGGTGGACAGTGCCACACCCACCTGGTAGCCACAGGCCTACCTCTGAAGAAAAGAAGCACCCCTAACGTGCTGCATGGAGAAGAGCCCTGAGCATAGGCGATCTGTGAAATCCAGTAGAATTCAGTGACGAAACCTTTAACCATTAGCTCCCCCTCCCCAGCCTACAAAGGAGGCGCCCAGGGACGTTCCCACTAGCTGGGTGCTTGATGAAAAGCCTCTTAACCCCCAGAACTACCCCTAACTGCAAATAGAGCAGAAGCTCTCATGGAACACCAGCACAGTTTCCTCTCTGCAGCTAGCAAAAGCAGGAAGTGCTGCGGCTCTACCCTGTACCTGCTGTGAAAGCAGAGGCCGCCCTAGGATCCACTCTTCTGAATCCCAGATCCTGAGGGCCAGGGCTCCAGGCCTCACTTCTCATCGCCCAACAAATTTGAAGACTCTGCCTCTTCTGGCGCAAACTCCCAGCAGTTCCGCCCTATGGAAGGGCCCTGGATTGACAGGGGTCAAAGGGCCCGGGTGGGGGTCTGAACACTAGACGGAGGGGGCAGTGCCGCATGGTGGGCCCAGGATGAGTGGGTGGGAACGGCCAAGAAGCCAGGTTGGCGGGTAAGTGGGACCAAAGGCCCGGTGACACGACCAGAGGGAGCTGGGGTGTGGGAAGGAGGAAGGGCGAGGCTGGGGTCAGGGCCACTCGGGGTGGGGGGGCGCTCACCGATGGCGGCTTCCTTGAGCTGGGTCATGTGCTCCCGCAGCACTTCGGGGTCCCGGGAGCTGTAGGGTCCCAGCTCCGGGTAGAAGCTGGAGCCCAAGTCGTCTGGGGGGCTGTGGCGGCCGCGAGGGTAGCTGGCAGAGATCTTGGGGTCCCAGTGCGGCACCATGACGTGGTCCCAGTGAATGTAGTGGCCCTCGCGCCGCGGGCTCCCGTACCACGAGTAGTAGAAGGCGTGCAGGTCCGAGTAGACGCGCAGGCTCTGCCCGGGGGCGGGCTCGGCCTCGGCGGGGACCGGCCCAGAGGAGCCGCCAGGGTCCGAGGTGCGGGGCGGCGGCGGCGGCGGAGGCGGAGCGGCGGGGGCCGCCGGGGCCCGGGCGGCGGGCGCGGGGGCCCCCTCTGGGCGTCGCTCAAAGGGCGCCAGCTCCAGGCCCGGGCCCAGCGCCGGGAGTCCGTCCGGAGCCTTGAGCGTGCGCAGGCCCATGAGGGTGCCGAAGGCGAAGAGCAGCACCAGGAACAGCGCGATGCAGGCGCGGCGCCGCCGCCGGGCCATGGCCGACAGTGCGCTCCCGCGGCCGCCCCGCTACCTCCCCGCGCGCCGCGCCATGGCCGCCCGCCCGCAAGCCCGCCCGCTTCCCAGAGAGACTGCGCGCCCGGCGGAGCGCGGCGTGGGCGGCGCCCGGCCTGTCCCCGCAGTGCGGGCGGGCCCGGCACACAGGACGCCGGCGGCGCGGACCAAGTGGCCGCGAGCCGAGGGGGAACTGGACGCCGACTGCGATGCAAGGCCCGGCGAACGGCGGGGCTCGGGGCCACAGGAGCGGGGGCCTGAGTTAGCCCGCGCGGCCCGCGGAGGAAGAGTCGCCTGGCTGCCTGGGCGGCGGGTGGCGGCGCCTGGCGGGGGGCGGAGAGCGGGGACGCGGGCCTTCCGGAGCGCGGGAGAGGCGCGGCGCGGCGCGGCGGCGGCGGTGGCGGCGATGGGGGCGGGGAGGGGAGGAAGAGCGCGTCTGTGGTTCCTACCCCAAGAATTTCCATCTCCGTCCATCCGCCTTTACTCACTTCGCTGGCCCCCTCCCTACGGGTCTCAGTGTCACCCTTCTAGCCCCAGGTCCCCCATCCCTCGGACCCCCTCCCCGACACCCCGGGCAGCCCCTGAATCCCGGAGAAAGGGGCGTCAGGAAATCCCAAGGAGTCGGACCCTACATTCGCTGGCTGGGGCCTGGCGGGCAGAGGGCGACCGTGACTTGTGCAAGGTCACACCGACCGGGTCAGGACGCGCTCTCCAGAGGTCGTTGCACTGCCCAGCCTGCCTGTTCTCAGGCCTGGCGTCGTCCGGAGCGGTCTCTCCTGGGAGAACCTCCCAGAGTCGGGGAGGATGAAATGAGATGGCTCCCATAAAGCACTTCCACGGGGCCCGAAAAGCAAGCAGTCAATACATGTGCGCCTTTCTTCCTGGATTCTGGGCTCCAGAGGGCAGGCCCCGTCTTATTTACTTTGTTAGAAAGGCAAGGGCTGCTGGATCAGGAGGTGACACTCACTTGCTAGCACCGTTTGAGTGAGTACCAGCCCCGGGTGTGATAGTCTGTAGATAAGCTTTTCACTCGATATTGACGACATTGACGGAGTTCCTGCACTGCATTATTCATTGCTTCGTTTATTCAGACAATAGTTTTGTTTATCATATGCCTCCTTCGCTGGTCCGCGATGACAGCAGCTTTGTTTCACTGCCTGTCTTCATGTCTAAAACAGAGCTTGGGATGATGGCGGGCACCCAGTTCTTATTGCTTAAGTAAAAAGAATTGTAGGGGACCCAGGAAGTGGAGCAGCAAGGTTGGGAAGTGTTGCTAGACCTGCAACCCAGGAAAGTGAGCTTGAGAGACTTTATGATGGTGAGTGTGAATGAAGTGGAATGCCTCCAGCTCCAGGTGGCAGATACCCCCATTCAGGCTAGCTTAAGGAATATGCCAGTGTATCAGCTTGCAAAGCAAGAAGCCCAGTGGCAGGGCAGAGTGGGTATATTCTCTGATCCAACGATGTCATTAGGAGCCCGAGATGCTCTTGTGGCACTGCTCTACTCTCCCCACCATTGACTTCATATACAAAGCCAGCTCCCCTCATACCACAAAATGACTGCTATGGCCATTGGTTCCTCTTCCCATTCAACAGGCATGGGTAAGACTGATTTCTCTTTCCCAGAAGTCCTAGACAAACATCTCCTTGAATCTCATTGGTCTCATCTGGTTTAGGCCTTTTTATGCCAGACAAATTGTTGCTGAGGGGATAGAATTACCATGACTAGATTAGATTAAATTTGTGGAGCGGGTTAAACGTTGGAGAGAATACCATGTCTACTAAACAATGAGATGACTCTGGGAATAGAAAGTGAGAAGAATACGGGTAAGGGTGGAAAGGTTTCTCCAGCTCCCAGTCATTCCACTATTTCTGGGAATGCCCTGAAACAATTGTGGCCCCCATTGGCCATGCCTGGGGTCCTTGACACTGCCACCTGGCCATGATGGTTTGACCCAGGGCTAGAACTCTGACCCAAGATGAGCAAATGATACCATCTCATCTCCTATTGGACCAGTCATGGATATGATGACCCAAAGGCATCAATTCCAATTATTTTTGGGGATTTTTCTCTCTGGTCCAGAGGAGAGATTTCATCTTCTTTAAAGATAATGCCATTTGCTCATGCCTGTAATCGAAGCACTTTGGGAGGCCAAGGTGGGAGGATGACTTGAGTTCAGGCTTTCGAGATCAGCCTGGGCAACATAGTGAGACCTCATCTCTATTAAAAAAATTAAAATATATCAATTAGGCATCATGGTATATGCCTGTACTCCCAACTACTCAGGAGGCTGAGGTGGGAGGATCACTTGAGCCTGAGAGGTCAAGGCTGCAGTGAGCTGTGATCACACCACTGCATCCCAGCCTGGGTGACAGAGTGAGACCCTCTCTCAAAAACAAACACACAAGGCTGGGCGCAGTGGCTCATGCCTGTAATCCCAGCACTTTGGGAGGCCGAGGTGGGCAGATCACTAGGTCAGGAGTTCGAGACCAGCCTGGCCAACAGAGTGAAACCCTGTCTCTACTAAAAATACAAAAATTAGCCAGCATAGTGGTGCATGCCTGGAGTCCCAGCTACTTGGGAGTCTGAGGCAGGAGAATCACTTGAACCCAAGAGGCGGAGGTTGCGCTGAGCCAAGATTACGCCACTGCTCTCCAGCCTGGGCAACAGAGTGAGGCTTTGTCTCAAAAACAAAACAAAACAAACAAACAAATAAAACAAAAAACAAACAAGATAATGCCACTAGAGGGAAGGGAAAAAGAGACAGAGAGAAACTTAGTCGTACTGGAGTCCTGATTTCAGTTTTCCTGGCAGCCTAGTTGCAGTGTGAAACACTGGACCATTCTTCCAAGAAGTTACCCTTTTGTTATGAGCAAGACGAGCTGATGGAGCTGACTATTGATTGCCTATCAGTCTCTGACAAGACTAAGAAGGGGGCTTGGGAACAGGAGGTAATTTGGGCAGTAATCTCAGGAAGCAGGAGTCAGGAATTGAAGAGAATGAGACAAGAACAAAAGAAAGCCAAACCAGTGGTGCACTGAGGATGTTGCTGCTATCGATCATAGGGCCTTAATTCTGTCAGGCCTTTTCAGAAGTATACAAATGCCTCGCAGAGTTAGGAGGTATGAGGCTGAAGCAATTATCTACTGACCCTCCTCCTCTACTGGTCAAGCATTTTCCCTAGGGGAGTTAATTTCCTTGTATCCATGTACTTCTGGACTCCTGTTGCCAGGCAGGCTCCCAGGACATCAGAGAAGGTTTTGAGGCAGGTATAAAGAGAGACAGACACATTATTTATTCAAGTGGGATGCTGCCAGTGCAAGGAAGACTAAGCCTGCACAGAACCATCCATCCTAGACATACCCATTTTCTAAGCTGTCGTAACAAATTACTATAAATTTAGCAGCTAAAACAGCATAAAAGTTTACTATCTCTCGATTTCTGTAAGTCAGAAGTCTAGGCACAGTGTGGCTTAGTGGATTCTCTGGTTGGAATCTCACAAAGCCAAAATTAAGGCATTGGCAGGTTATGCTCCTTTCTGGAGGCTCTAGAAGGGATCTATGTCCAGCTCAATGGCAGAATTTGGTTCTATACAATTGCAGGCCTGAGGCCCCCGTCTGCTTGCTGACTGTCAGCTGGGGGACTTTCTCAGTTTCTAGAGGCCTGCTGCATTTCTTGGCTTGTAGGCCGCTTCTTCCATCTTCAAAGCCAGAAACATCAGAGCTTGTCCTTCTCACACTTTGGATCTCTCTGATCTCCCTTTCTACCTATCTCTCCTACCTTCCTCCTCTGGTTTTAAGAGCTCAGGTAATATATTAGATGCCATCAGATAACCCAGGGTAGCTTCCCCTATTTAAGGTCAATTATTGGCCAAATGTGGTGGTTCATGCCTGTAATCTCAGCACTTTGGGAGGCCGAGATGGGAGGATCACTTGAGCCCAGGAGATCGAGACCAGCCTGAACAATATAGCAAGCCACTGCCTCTATCCCACTCCACCCCCTAAATAAGGGGCCAGGCACAATGGCTCACACCTGTCCCAGCACTTTAGGAGGCCAAGGTGGGCAGATTGCTTGAGCTCAGAAGTTAGAGAACATCCTGGGCAACATAGGGAGACCTCATCTCTAAAAGTATTTTTTAATTAAAAAAATTATAAAATATAAGGTCAAGTAGTTAGTAAATTTTATTCCATTCCACAGAGTCCCTTCACAACAGTAACTAGATTATTTTTGATTGAACGGCCAGAGGGCAGGAATCTTGGTGGGGGACACTTAAGAGTTCTGCCTGAAAACTGTTCCTAAAATCAGTGGGCCAAAGCAATGTGACACATGGCATTCAAGGAGTCTACTACACCAATACTATCAATTAGAATGTGTGTTCAGCCACAAATAAGAAGGAAAACAGCTAAACATGGCTTAAAGTGCTTCTCAAACTTTAGTGAGCATGCTAATCCCTTGAGGATCTTGTTAAAAATATAGATCCTGATTCATTAGGTCTGGAATGAAATCTGCATTTTTTTTTTTTTTTTTTTTTTTTAGACAACATTTCACTCTATCACCCAGTCTGGCTTGCAGTGGCGCAATCACAGTGCGCTGCAACCTTTGCCTCCTGGGCTCAAGCTGTCTTCCTGCTTCAGTCTCCCAAGTAGTTGAGACTACAGGTATGTACTACAACACCTGGCTAATTTTTTTTTTTTATAGATTTGGGGCTTTGTCATGCCACCCAGACTAGTCTCAAATTCCTGGGCTCAAGCAATCCACCTGCTTTGGCCTCCTGTAGTGCTGAGATTACAGGCATGAGCCACTGTGCCTGGCCGAGTCTGTGTTTTTAACAAGATGCCAGGTGATCTTGTTAGATTTGACTGGTCCTCAGACTGCATTCTAGGGCTTAGAGTGTAGTATGTTCATTAACCCCATATTAAGGAGTCTTTAGGCTGGTTCTAGAGATGGTTAATCTTTTTTTTTTTTTTTTTTT
>NW_022437002.1:9629777-9772876 GCF_009761245.1 Sapajus apella | reverse complement strand
CTAGAGTGCAGTGGTGCGATCTTGGCTCACTGCAACCTCTGCCTCCCAGGTTCAAGCACTTCTCCTGCCTCAGCCTCCCAAGTAGCTGGGATTACAGGCGTGCACCACCATGCCTGGCTAATTTTTTGTATTTTTAGTAGAAATGGGGTTTCACCATGCTGGCCAGGCTGGTCTCAAACTCCTGACCTCATGATCCACCTGCCTCAGCCTCCCAAAGTGCTGGGATTATAGGCGTGAGCCACTGTGCTCAGCTAGAGATGGTTAATCTAAATCTAAGGGTTCAAAGACAGTCATCAGATCACCTTCTCTGTGATTCTTTTTTATTGACCTTCCCTTCATGATTGAGAAGGATAGAAGCAGTTCCAAGCATCCCATTTCCATAGGACAATGTCCAGGTGTAGAAGAGGGAATGGCCCTATTTTATAATCCTTTTACCAAGTAAGATAAGCTCTTCTAGAGGCTCTCAGTAGATTTCACATCACTTCTGATTGGCCTGAATTGTGTCATACAAGCAGATCCCTTGCCAAGGCCATTCAGAGGTGAGCAAAATCAGAAAGAAGGGCAAAAGGAAGGGGGTTTGCGTAAACAGCCAAAAGCCTTTCCCACATCTGCTCGGAGTCTATTTTCCCCTTCTTCCTTACAGAACTCGGACTGTGTTGAGAGAACCACCCTTCCCTGCTGTGGCTGGAGATGACAGATTTGTTCTGTGAAAGAGCAGAGCGAGAGAGTCTCCAGACACAGAACTACCAGGCAACAGGAGAGGGAGGAGTGAGGGGCATGCTGAAATCCAGGGGGATCTGGATCAATAAATGGCAAGAAGTCCAGCTCTTTACATCACTCAGCCGCAGGAACACTGACAGTCGTAGGTCAGCCTTCCAGGAGCTGGGCATGGTAGTGCATGCCTGTAGTCCCAGCTACTTGGGAGGCTGAGGCACTTTAGCACAGGAGTTTGAGGACAGCCTGAGCAAAATAGTGACACCTTGTCTCTAAAATAAATTAAAAAATTAAAGGTTAAAAAAAATTTTTTTTTTTGAGTTGGAGTCTCGTTCTGTCGCCCAAGCTGGAATGTAGTGGCATGATCTTGGCTTGCTTTAACCTCCGCCTGCCAGGTTGAAGCAATTCTTGTGCCTCAGGTTCCCGAGTAGCTGGGATTATAGGTGTGGGCCACCACGACTGGCTAGTTTTTGTATTTTTTTTTTTTTTTTTTTTTTGAGACGGAGTTTCACTCTTGTTACCCAGGCTGGAGTGCAATGGCGCAATCTCGGCTCACTGCAACCTCCGCGTCCTGGGTTCAGGCAATTCTCCCGCCTCAACCTCCTGAGTAGCTGGGATTACAGGCACGCGCCACCATGCCCAGCTAATTTTTTGTATTTTTAGTAGAGACGGGGTTTCACCATGTTGACCAGGATGGTCTCAATCTCTTGACCTCGTGATCCACCCGCCTCGGCCTCCCAAACTGTTGGGATTACAGGCTTGAGCCACCGCGCCCGGCTAGTTTTTGTATTTTTAGAAGAGACAGGGTTTCACCATGTTGGCCAGGCTGGTCTCTAACTTCTGACTTCAAATGATCCACCAGCCTCGGCCTCCCAATGTGTTGGGATTATAGGTGTGAGCCACTGCCACTGCACCTGGCCATAAATTCTTTTTTTTTTTTTTTTTTAGACAGAGTCTTGCTCTGTAACCTAGTGCTGGAGTGCAGTGGCACGATCTTGGTTCACTGCAACCTCTGCCTCCTGGGTTCAAGCAATTCTCTTGCCTCGGCCTCCCGAGTAGCTGGGACTACAGCTATGTGCCACCATGCCCAGCTAATTTTTGTATTTTTAGTAGAGACAGGGTTTCACTGTGTTGGCCAGGATGGTCTTGATATCCTGACTTTGTGATCCACCCGCCTCAGCCTCCCAAAGTGCTGGGATTACAGGCATGATCTCCCACGCCCCAAAAAATGTTTTTTAAGTCAACCTTCCAAGCAGAAGTCCAAGTGACTCCCTGGAGAAAAATAAATACTCTTGGGAAAAGTTCTGCACAGAATGACATGGAGACCCTTGATGAAAATCCTCTACATACTGAAAAGTTAGCTTACTGCCTGATCAACCCAGAGTGAAAACACATAAATCAGCAAACATGCTTCTTGCATTCAGATATTTCAATCAGCTTTCTAGTGCCTCACTGTAAATGTGAATAATGAATAATTCCCAGACATTTAGTGAAAGCTCCCTGAATGAAAGGCAGATATAATAACAAGCAAGCAGACAAAAAAAAAGAAACAAAGGAAGAAAATGGAGAAGAAAGAGTGAGAGCTAGCCTGGTACAGTGGCTCATGCCTGTAATCCCAGCACTTACGGAGGCTGAGGCAAGGGAATTGCTTGAACCCAGGAGGTTGAGGCTGTGGTGAGCCATGATAGCGCTACTGCACTCCAGCCTTTTTTTCTTTTGAAGTGAGACCCACCAAAAAAAAAAAAAAAAAGAAAAAAAGAAAGAAAAAAGAATGAAAGAGTTGATGAGAAGGAAACAGAATGGAGCTAGCCAAGTAAACAGATTTTCATATTCATGAAACAAAAACAGAATGTTATATAAATGTGGGGGGGGGAGATTGATCAGAAAGCAATAAAAAGCTCTTGGAAATTAAAATAACAGAGGCTAAATTTAAAATTTTGTTATAATAGAAAGTTTTAGATGATAAAGTCAAGGAATCTCACAGGAAGTAGAAAAATAAACAAACCAACCCCGAAGAACCTTTCCGAACACTGAAACAACGAATTATCAAAGAACTCATAAAATGAAATTTCCTGGGACATGACTTTCCAGATTGCAGTAGCCCCCTAAGTGAGCAACGAGTGAAACATGACCCACACGGGACCGTCACTATGAAACTTTAGGACATTGAAAACAAAGAGAAGATCCAAAAAGCTTTCAAAGAAAAAGAAGTCACATATCAAGGATTTGGAATTAGAATGGCCCTGGAAAGCAGAAGGCAGGGGAGAATTTCTTCCAAAATTCTTAGGAAAAATAATTTTGGACCTAGAATTCTACAATTAGTTTTAAAATTGTGAGGGTGGTATATTCAACCTTGTAGTCCAGTAGAATGAAAAAAAAATTTAAAAACAATTATGAGGGTGGAATGGACTTTTTTTTTTTTTTTTTTTTTTTGAGATAGGATCTCACTCTGTCACCCAGGCTGGAGTGCAGTGGTGCAATCTTGACTCACTTCAACCTCTGCCTCCTTGGCTCAGATGATCCTCCCATCTCAGCCCCTCAAGTAGCTGGGACTGCGCCACCATGCCTGGCTAATCTTTCAATTTTGTCAGAAACAAGGTTTTGCCATGTTGCCCAGACTGGTGTTGTATAGACGTTTTTTTTAGGTATTCAAGGTCTCCATTTTTTTCTCCTGTGCTCTTTTTCTCAGGAAGCTACCAAAGGATATAATAGAGAAGTAAATTAAAAAGATGAGGAGGAACTTGGGATCCAGTAAAAAGGAAATCTAACATAGAGAAAAGCTCAGGGAGTACCAGGGCAGTATCTGTGCAGCAAGTTGAAAGAGCAGTCTGTTCAGTGGAAGCAGGAGGACACCCTTTCAGAGCAGCTGAAATTGATAGATAGGCTAGGCCTGGTGTGGTGGCTCCCACCTGTAATCCCAGGACTTTGGAAGCAGAGGCAGGTGGATCACCTGAAGTCAGGAGTTGGAGACCAGCCTGGCCAACATGGTGAAACCCCATCTCTATAAAAAGTACAAAAATTAGCTGGGTGTGGTGGCACACACCTGTAATCTCAGCCACTCAGGAGGCTGAGGCAGGAGAATCACTTGAGCCCCGGAGGCAGAGGTTGCAGTGAGCTGAGAGTGTGTCACTACACTTTCCTTTTTCATTGACCCTATGCGGTTGTCTTTTTTTTTTTTTTTGAGGCAGAGTTTCACTCTGTCACCCAGGCTTAAGTGCAGTGATGTGATCTCGGCTTACTGCAACGTCCTCCTCCTAAGATCAAGTGATTTTCCTGCCTCAGCCTCCCAAGTAGCTGGAATTACAGGTGCCCTCCACCAGGCCCAGTAAATTTTTGTATTTTTAGTAGAGATGGGGTTTCACCATGTTGGTCAGGCTGGTCTCAAACCCCTGACTTCAGGTGATCTGCCTGCCTCAGCCTCCCAAAGTATTGGGATTACAGGTGTGACCCACTGAGCCCGACTTGGATTTTTTTTTTTTTTTTTTTTTGAGCCAGAGTTGCTCTGTCTTTCAGGCTGGAGTGCAGTGGCAACCTCCGCCTCCTGGATTCAAGTGAGTCTCCTGCCTCAGCCTCACGAGTAGCTGGATTACAGACATGCACCACCGCACCTGCTAATTTCTGTATTTTTAGTAGAGATGGATTTTCTCCATGTTGGCCAGGCTGATCTTGAACTCATGACCTCAGATGATCTGCCTGCCTTGGCCTCCCAAAGTGCTGAGATTACAGGAATGAGCCATCACGCCAGGCCATATCATTTTTTAGGTTAAATCACTAGTGAATATATTACAATTTATACCATTTTTCGCTGTTGAACAAAGTACTGA
Source organism: Sapajus apella (assembly GCF_009761245.1). NCBI lineage: Eukaryota > Metazoa > Chordata > Mammalia > Primates > Cebidae > Sapajus > Sapajus apella. The sequence goes on along the minus strand of NW_022437002.1, from coordinate 9,768,338 downwards.
CCTGTGATTACACTTCCTTTCTTGTACAGTATTTGTTTCTCCTCGAGTTAATGATTTGTTTTCTACTTTTTTTTTTTCTTGAGACAGTATCTCACTCCATCGCCCAGGCTGGAGTGCAGTGGCGTGATCATGGCTCACCGAAGCCTTGACCTCCTGGTCCCAAACAATCCTCTCCCCTCAGCCTCCCGAGTAGCTGGGGCTGTAGACATGCACCACCAAGCCGCACTAATTTTTGTATTTTTAGTAGAGATGGGGGGGGGTCTCATTATGCTTCCCAGGCTGGTCTCGAACTCCTTGGCTCAAGCAATCCGCCTGCCTTGGCTCCCAAAGTGCTGGGATTACTGGCGTGAGCCACTGTGCCTGGCTCTATATCTTTATAAGATTTTTTTTTCCTAAACTCTCCAACACAACATTTAAATTCCTCTGAATCTAATTTTTATACAGTCTTCATATTAGGATGCTTATCAATTAATAAACAAAACAGAATGGTCAGATGACAAGTGCTGTAGAGAGAGGCAAAGCAGGAGGTGGGGATAGGGAATGCGGGGCTGGGGAAATTTGACAATTTCTAACAGGTTGGGCAGGGAAGACCTCCCTGAGCGGGTGGCCTGAGGGAGAGAGGAAGAAAACTGTGCAGACATTTGGAAGAAGTGAGTTCCAGGAAGAAGAAACAGCAAGTTCATTTTCCTGGAGACAGGGAACATGCCTCATGTGTTTTCGTGCGTCAGCTAGAATTTTCACTTGCATATTTTACTGTCAGTTCCGCTACCTACCTCCCCAACCAAGGGCACCTCAATCTCTAAGGCACACGTCTTTAAACTTTAGTAACTGTTGATGCACTTTTCTTTAATGTTTATTTTTTAAACATAAGACCAGCCTGGGCAACACAGTGAGACCCCATCTCTAAAAAAACAAAATAAAACAGAATTGAAGCACAGACCTAAAGGCAGAAATAAACATGTCATGTTTGTGAGGCATGCTCTGTTGCCCAGGCTGGAGTGCAGCGGCAAGATCATAGTTCACTGCAGCCTTGAACTCCTGGGCTCAAGCGTTCCTTCTGCCTCAGCCTCCCCAGTAGGTATGACTACAGGTGGCACTACTATGCCTGGCTGATTAAAATTTTAATTAATTAATTAATTAATTAAATAGAGATGGGATTTCACCATGTTGGTCAGGCTGGTCTCAAACTCCTGACTTTGTGATCCACTCACCTCAGCCACCCAAAGTGCTAGGGTTATTAGGCATGAGCCACCGCGCCTGGCCCTAAAATTTTTTTAATTAGTTGGGAATCTCAAACTCCTAGCCTCGAGTGATCTTCTCACTTCAGCCTTCCAAGTAGCTGAGATTGTAGGTGACACCACCATGTCCAACAATGCACTTTTTAATTTCCAGTATACAAATGGTAACCAAGTCATATTGATAATGCTTGCAAAATGTTTTCATTCTTTCCCTTTTTCTATATTCCCAGTGTCACCATATATCAATCCTATAATGATAGAATTATAGAATATTAGGACTATCAGTCTTCTTAGAAACCACCTAGTTAAGTCCATCTTACTAAGGCTACTTCTCTGCAAACTCTCAGCTATGTCTCCAGAGTACCAGAGAAAGCTTAATTATACCACATCTGGGTTTTTCCTCTGCCCAAACGCAATGTATTCTGCCTGCTGCTCACACATGAGTGCTACCTGCACACTGTCCCATTCCTCCCCCACCTGCCCTACAGGAGTACCCTACTGGCTACCTTGGCAGGGCTTTCTCAGCTGCTGATCCAACATGATCTCCTACATTTAAAATGAGCCTGGGCGTGGTAGTTTATGCCTGTAATCCCAGCACTTTTGGAGGCCAAGGAGGGAGGATCGCTTGAGTCCAGGTGTTCAAGACCAGCCTAGGCAACATATTGAGAGGCTGCCTCTGCAAAAAATTTAAAAATTAGCTAGGTATGGTGGCATGTGTCTGTAATCCCAGCTACTCAGAAGGCTGAGGTAAGAGGATCACTTGAGCCCAGGAGTTTGAGGGCAGCAGAGCAAGATCCTATCTAAAAAGAAAGAAAGAAAGAAAGAAAAAGAAAGAAAGAAAGAAAGAAAGAAAGAAAGAAAGAAAACAAAACAGCTGGGCGTGGTGGCTCACGCCTGTAATTCCGCACTTTGGGACGCTGAAGTGGGGGATCATGAGGTCAGGAGTTCGAGACCAGCCTGGTCAACATGGTAAAACCCCATCTCTACAAAAAATACAAAAATTAGGTGGGCATGATGGCACGCACCCGTAATCCCAGCTCCTTGGGAAGCTGAGGCAGGAGAATTGCTTGAACTGGGATCCTGGAGGCGGAGACTGCATGAGCTGGGATCATGCCACTGCACTCCAGCCTGGGCTACAGAGCGAGACTCCATCTCAAAAACAAACAAACAAGCAAAACAAAACACCTGACATTCAAGTTACATTGATCTCCTTTCACTGTCTCTCAAACATGCCATGTTTGTTTCTGCCTTTACGCCTGTGCTTCAGTTCTGTTTAATTTTATTAGTTTAGAGATGGGGTCTCACCATGTTGTCCGGGCTGGTCTTGAACTCTTGGATTCAAGTGATCCTCCCACCTTTGCCTCCGGAAGTGTTGTGATTACAGGTGTGAGCCACTGCACCCAGCCTAATTCTCTTTTGTAATAACTTTTCTTTTTCCTTCCTATTCAGATTTCACTCCATCCCTCAAGACGTCTCCCAACCACAGTTTCTCTATGGCTAGTTCCCTACTGGGTGGAGCAGAAGCCATGTTAGCTGTGTTTTAGGATGCTTGACTGCTCCCACACACCATCCTCACAGCTATCTTGTGTTATGGGTGAGGGAATTCCTTATGTTACAGATGAAGAAACAAAGGCTCAGAGAGATAGGGAGAGGCTGGGGTAGGGTTTGAGCCCACATTTGCCTGTGCTCTTAATTGTCGCACAATAAATACTCTCTCCTGAACCTGGTGCACAGTAGGTGTTTGTAGATGTTAGCTGAGTTGTTCATGAGCTGTTTCATATATGCTGGGATCTCATCACCCTCCAACTGGCCATGTCATGAGGCTTATGGAACAGAATGAGAGCAGGAAAAACCTTCCCTTACCAAGGACCTACCCTGTGCGAGATTCAGTCCCACATTCAGTAAGTGTGGAGAAATACCAGGAGGTAAAACCAAAGATGCAAAAGTGGTTGACTCTGGGGACTGAAACTCGGGGATGGGAGGAGGAAGCAGAGGATTTCTATTTCAATTATAAGTCTTGTAGTACTATTTCACTTTTAATTCTATGTACAATATTACTTTGATCAAAAATGAAAGTGAATTTAAACAAATTAAATAGGGAAGTGTGGACTAGTGGACTACCTTTTAGAACTTTGGATATGGAGAGAAGGAAATATAGGGCAATAACCCTCTTACATATTTGTAGTAAGTCTTAAACAAACAAGGCATTTACACAATGTTTGGCCTAGAACCAGCAGCAAGAATGATTATAACATGAAGCAGAACATAGGATCAAGGTTCATCATGGGATCATTAGACCTGAGAGATGTCATTTTAAGAACAGGCTATGATAATAAGAGATTATTATGGTCTCCACCAAAGCAGAAAAGATGCTACATCCTTCCCTGTCCTTCTACTTCCTCCAGATCCTTTTCTCTCTCCATTCCTTCCTTTTCTTTCTTTCTTTTAGTAGTGACAGGGTCTGGTTATGTTGCTTAGGCTGGTTTCAAAATCCCAGGCTCAAGCAGTCCTCCCTCCTCAGCCTCCTAAAGTACTGGGATTACAGGTGTGAGCCACCACACCTGGCTGTTTCCTCCACATTTTTCTCTTGACTGAATTCACCCAATAAACTAATTATCCCTAACAAGGAGGCCACACCCCCACATACATACCCCTTCCCTCTATCCCAACCCTTAAACCTGAGAAAAGTTAAATGTCCCTAGGATGTTTTAGTTTCTAGGAAAGGGAGTTTGGAAGGGAATATTGAATTATGTTATCAAATTTTCAGTCATTCACTCATTCAATGCATATTTATTGAGTGCATGCTGTGTGCCAGCCATAGTTCTAGGCACTGAAGACCTAGTGATGAACAAAGCAACAAGCTTTACACCTTCATAGTGTTTACATATAGTGTCACAATGACCAGAGCAGCTACTTGGGCAGCTAAGGCCTCTGGCAAGGCCATTTGCACTGTCTGGTCTGATGCAGTGGAATAAAATAGAAGAAATGACTTGGGAAACCTGGCCATTCACATCTCTCTGCTTACGTTACCATCTTTGTGCCAGATGACCCTGTCCCCTCAACCACAGCTCTTTGGATCAGTAACAGACATCTGACCCAAGCTGAGCAATTAGATTCTACCCCCAAGAATTTGCCAAAATTTAGATGTGGGAGGTGAGTTGAAAGATCATTCAGAGTGAGGGCCACAGCAGAAACCAGAGTCAACACCGTGACAAGCCAAGATCATGGGCAGCCCAGATGAGGAGCAGATGCTTGGAGCAGGTTGAAGCAAGCAGTCTGTCTGCAAAGAGGAAAACGTGGCATCTATGCTGTAAGAAGAAACCAAACAGCACTGGACCCAGGGAGGAAAGAGTAAAAGAGAATGAGCAAAAGACTCTTTTTAAAAGGAGAAAGCAGCTGCCTCAGTATCAGAGAGCTTCCAGACCCAGCTCCAATTCCCACCAGGCTGTCCAATTCATTCTTGGGAGATGTTTTCATCCACAAAATGACTCCTGTCTCCTCTTGAGTTGGTTTGAATAGTTCTTTTTTGTTGTTCTCACTAGGAGAATGTATATTTATATAATAAGCCTATAAGTTGATAAATAGTAATTCTCTGAAAGTTTTAAATTCACTTTCCAAAGTTTGTTTTTTTTTTTTTTAAGAGATGAAATTTCATTCTTGTCGCCCAGGCTGCAGTGCAAGCGCGTCATCTCAGCTCATCGCAACCTCCGCCACCCAGGTTCAAGCAATTCTCCTGCCTCAGTCTCACTAGTAGCTGGGATTACAAGAGCACACCACCACCGCCCCTGGCTAATTTTTGTATTATTAGTAGAGACAGGGTTTCACCATGCTGGCCAGGCTGGTCTCGAACTCCTGACCTCAGGTGATCCACTCGCCTCGGCCTCCCAAAGTGCTGGGATTACAGGCATGAGCCACTGTGCCCGGCCTCCAGAGGTTTTTTTTAAATATTTTTTTTTGTTTTTGCTGTTTTGTTATGGTTTCTTTCTTTTCTTTTTTCTGTCTTTTCTTCTTTTTCTTTTTTGGTCCTTAGAAAATCCGAGACTCATCGTTCAGACAAAGCAAGGCCAGCACTGGCTGAGATAGGGGTGAGGGGCTTGGTGGTCCTTTGCTGCAAAAAGCAGGGTGCTTAGCCAGGGCCTCTCATCTCCCGGCAATCTTGAGTCAGGGGAGAGGAGGAAAGAGAAGGGAACTGGATGGGGTCCTTGGTCCTGTGGGGTAGCTGTGGCACCCTCTGCTAGAACTTTCCTCCAGGCCTTTTCTGGACAAGGAACATGGGACTTTGGCTTGGATGTGAGAGGCCTTGAAGGGACCTCAAGGGCAAAGGAAGAGACTTGGGTGTGGAGGAGCATCCCCAGGACATAGAGGGAACCTGTTTTACTGTAGGGATCCACTGTCCCTCCACATAGGTTAAAAAACAACACATCAGATATGAGGGAATTTCCAAAAGTTTATGGAAAAATTGAATTAAAAGGTAGAAATAAAAAATACAAACATTGTAAGCTTCATCAAGATCAGGAAACTTGAAAATAATACCAGCCATTTAGTCCATCACTAAAGAACAGAGGGTCCTGGGAAAGTGACCATGTCAGTGCAATCTTTTTAACATGATTACTTGAAGAAAAATGGGTGCCCTTTACAGATTTTTTAAAATTAGGAAACAGAAAGAAGTCTGAAGGAGCCAAGTCAGCACTGCAAGGTGGATGTCTAATGATTTCCCATCAAAACTCCCACAAAATTGCCCTTGTTCGATGAAGAGGAATGGGGAGGAGCATTGTTGTGGTAGAGAAAGACTCTATGGTGAAGCTCTCTTGCGTGTTTTTCTACTAAAGCTTTGGCTAATTTTATCAAAACACTCTCATAATAAGTAGATAGTATTAGTTTTTGGCCCTTTAGAAAGTCAACAAGCAAAATGCTTTGAGCATCTCCCAAAAAATGGATGCCATGACCTTGCTCTTGACAGGTTCACTTTTGGTTTGACTGGACACTTCCTCCTCTCGGTAGCCATTGCTTTGATTGTGCTTTGTCTTCAGGATTGTACTGGTAAAGCCATGTTTTATCTCCTGTTACAATTCTTCAAATAAATGCTTCAGTATCTTCATCCCATTTGTTTAAAATTTGCGTTGAAAGCTCTGCTTTTGTCTGCAGCTGATCTGAGCACAGTCGTTTTGGCACCCATTGAGAGGAAAGATTTCACAACTTTAATTTTTAAAAAATTTAAAAAAAAATTTTTTTTAAAGACAGAGTTTCACCATGTTGGTTGGGCTGGTCTTGAACTCCCGACCTCAGGTGATCTGCCTGCCTTGACCTCCAAAGTGCTTGGATTACAGGCATGAGCCACCACGCCCAGCCCCACAACTTTAATTTTTAGTTGGAGTTGGGTAAGCTGAACCAATTGGGTTGCCTATGGTGTTTGCTGTTATTTGTGCTCTTAATCGTTGGTCCTCTTCAATTAGAGCACAAATGAGATGAAAATTTTCCTGGAAAATTGATGTGGATGGTTGGCTGCTGCAGGCCTCACCTGCAACATCATCTCATCCCTTCTTAAAACCAGCTGCTGCTGGGTGTAGTGGCTCATGACTGTAATCTCAGCACTTTGGAAGGCCGAGGCAGGTGGATTGTTTGAGGTCAGGAGTTCAAGACCAGCCTGGCCAACATGGTGAAACCCCATCTCTACTAAAAAAATACAAAAATCAGCCAGGCATAGCGGCATGTGCCTGTATTCCCAGCTACTCGGGAGGCTGAGGCAGGAGAATCACTTGAACCTGGGAGGAAGAGATTGCAGTGAGCCAAGATGGCACAACTCCACTCCAGCCTAGGTGACAGATCCAGGCTCTGTCTCGAAACAGAACAAAACAAAACAACAAAAAAACAGCTATCCATTTGTAAACTGCTGATTTTTCTGGGGCATTGTATTAATCCATTCTCACACTGCTATAAAGAAGTACCTGAGACTGGGCAATTTATAATGAAAAGAGGTTTAATTGGCTCACAGTTGTGCAGGCTGAACAGGAAGCATGATGCTGGCATCTGCTTAGCTTCTGGGGAGGCTTCAGGAAACTTACAATCATGGTGGAAGTTGAGGGGGGAGTAGACATGTCACATAGTCAAAAGCAGAGGCAAGTTGGGTGGAAGGTTCCACACTTTTAAACAACCAGATCTTACCAGAACTCACTAACTATTGCAAGATAGCACCGAGGGGTTGGTACTAAACCATTAATGAGAAATCCACCCCCATGATCCAGTTACTTCCCACCGGGCCCCACCTCCAACACTGGGGATTACAACTCAACATGAGATTTGGGTGGAGACACAGATCCAAATCATATCAGGCATTACCCCTGCAAACTTTTTGTAAAGCTTCAGTGATTTTCTCATTCTTCCACCCAAGCTTCACCATAAATGTGGTGTTTGGTCTTCCTTCAATTTTAACATAATTCATGTTACTCTGATAAGGGCTCTTTTCAAACTGATATCTTATCCTTTTTAGTGCCTCAAAGTAGATCCTGTTCACACATGTTGTAACAGGTTAGTATCAGTTTATTTTGGTGCAATCCATGCAGAATTTTTTCATAGTATGTGATAATGTCTTCCTTCCTTCCTTCCTTCCTTCCTTCCTTCCTTCGCCTTCCTTCATTTCTTTCTTTCTCTTTCTTTCTTTTTCTTTCTTCTTTATCTTTCTCTTTTTTCTTTCTTCTCTCTCTCTCTCACTTTCTTCCTTTCTCTCTCTCCCTCTCTCTCTCTTTCTTGCTTTTTCTTTCTTCTTCTTTCTTTTTTCCTGAGGCAAAGTCTCACTATGTTGCCTGGGCTGGTCTTGAGCTCCAGGGCTCAAATGATCCTCTTGCCCCAGATATGAGACACTGCACCTGGCCTGTAATATGCATTTTCTGTTAACTTTTTGGAGACCCCTCAGCCGGGTGCCGTGGCTCATGCCTGTAATTCCAGCACATAGGGAAGCAGAGGCAAGAGGATAGTTGACCTATCTGGACAACATAGCGAGACCCCATTCTCAATATAAAAAATAAATAAATAATAAGAATGAAGACCCCTCGTATATTTACCAGACCAGAAACACTAACCTCAAGAGTCTTGCTTACCTCTACCGTGTGTGTGCGTGTGTGTGTGTGTGTGTGTGTGTGTGTGTGTAGGTGGGTAGGAGAGAATCTCCTGGCCAACCGATAAAGAGAAGAGAGCCTACCTTCCCTTCCCCACTCACCCCCCAAAAAGGACTGAGAGAGCACTTCACAAAGATACAGACTCAGAGGAATGGCTACTGTAGAGGCCCACACTATGGGAAGGGGGAAACGGGCTCTCCCAGGCCCTACCAGAGGCCATGAGGAGGGGTGTTTGATCTGAGTCTCACCAGGGGCCTCATAGTCATTCTCATTGTATGGAGCTATAGAGAAGGTTTTGTAGGCAAGGGCACCAGAAACGGCACTGGGGGCTCGTTGTGGTGCCAGGTGGATAAGGCAGTATTGGCCTGGTCAGGGGCACCTCTCTCTGCAGCTCCTCAGCCCTGATGAAGCTCTTGTCCCCTTCCAGGACCTTGAAGGAGGTGATGACTTGACTGTGTCTATGTTGGCGGTCTCCCAAGGCCTGAAGTGGATGAAGTCTTGGGAGGCCACAAGGCTGCTATGGCTGGGGTCAACCACACTCATGATGCAGTTGAACTCAGCATTGCTCTGCTGTTATCCTCCACGTCACAGCCCAAGCTGACGAAGCAGGCCTTAAACTCCTTCAGCCCCAGCACCCTACCATGGGTGTTGCCAGTGTGGCTGGAGGACACTTGAAACTCTTGCATCTGTTCCTGGCCAATGCCCTTGGTGTCGCAGGTGAGGATCTGGCTCTTGACCTCACTGATTGTGTGGGCAATGGTGGTAAGCAGCTGCTTCCAGCCCATGCAGATGTGTTCCACCTTGTAGCTGATATGCTTGTTGTGGAAGATGAAGACCTCCTGGAGGAGCTGGGGCTCTGCTTCAGCCGGTCCAGGTTCAGCTTGTGGTCCATGATGCTTTGCTCGTATTGCTTCAGGTTTAGCTGGTCCTCCAGGGTCCCCTTCATCTTGATGGAGATGTACCCAATTTCCTGCATCTTGGTCTGGATCCAGGGCCCCATGACACTGGGGAGAACTGTGGTGGAGGTGCTCATTGGACTGCTGCTTGCTCTGCTCCTTCAGAAGGGCATAATCCTGCTTTGGCACCAGCTGCTGCACCTTTGCCCACTGGGAGTGGATGATCTGGATGGGGTGGTGGTGGGGTGACAATGCTGTAGGGGTTGCTGCCTGACAGTTTGGTATGTTTGCTTGAGACGTGGACCATCACCTGCGGAAGTCTGGCTTGCAGACCCTGACTTAATGACGGATGAATGAATGCACTCTCACACCATTACAGTGATACAAGTGGGCTAGGGATGGCCATTGACTGCTTTCAGAGGCGAAATGCAACCAATTGACAAAGACCCTCTGTCCATCCACACTTTTATTCCATAGACTTTACAATAAAGGTTCTAAGTTAACACATTTGTGGATAATTAACATGGTTAAGAGAATGGTTTTACTACTGATAAAAGCTTTAGGTTCCAGGGCCCAGAGTAAATACTATTAACAGGTAATTCCCCTTTGATCTTCCCCTGAGAGGACCACCCAGCACAAAATTTACATTAGTACACAGAGTGGAGACAAAGGGATGTGGGGTAAGCAGACGTAAACTTGGAAGGCCTTTGATTGCCTCTCTTTCCTATGCTAATGTTAATGAGGCAGCTGCCTTCAGCATGCCTCAATAAAACCTTTTGGCCTTCCAAAAGGTTTGAGATCACAATCTACAACTTTTCCTGATAGTTAATATCTCGTCAGCCACCCCAAGTGAATATCAACATGTGCTCCCTATGATCCTCTGGGCCTCCTTGTGGATGGCCAGGATAGCCTCTTTCTCCCTGTCGGTATCTGGCAGGGTCAACTTTTGGCTGTGGGCTGAGATCAGGCCCTGGATCTTCTTGGTGGTATAGATGATGAGCATGTCCTGGAGCTCCTCCATGGCGCTCTCCATCCAGTTGTAGAAGGTGCTGCCCACTTGGCATACTCCAGGCGCAGATGATCAGTGACCTCCAGCCGTGTCTTCATTCTCTCCAGAGCTTCCCTGTGACTGTGGGTCAGAGAGCCCATGGCTTCCCACTGCTCTCAGATCTTCTGGCGCTGGGCATTGGCATTGTGGGAGTCACAGTAATCCAGCTCATTGAGTTCCTGGGAAATGTCCTCTACGATATTGTGAAATATATATTTGGTCTTCAATCCTGTTTCCTGGCATAAAAATCGTTAGAATTTCCGAAACCATGTCCTTTCGCATGCTGATGAGTTGATGGTCTTTAGGATGGAGGCTGGTCACCAGAAAGACCAAGGCATAATTAGAGGGTTGGGACTTTCAGCTCCACCACCCTACCCCTGAGAAGGGAAGAGTGACTGAAGATTAAGTTGATCAGCAATAGCCAGTGGTTTAATCAATCATGCCCATATAATGAAGCCTCCATAAAGCCCCAAAAGGACAGGGTTCACAGAGCTTCTGGAGAGCTGAATACATGGAGGTTCCCGAAGGGTGGCAACCCCAGAGAGGGCATGGAATCTCCAAGTCCCCTTTCCCACACTTTGCCCTAGGCATCTCTTCATCTGTATCCTTTGTAATATCCTGTATAATAAAAAAAAGCCAATTTAAGCAAAGTGTTTTTCTGAGCTTTGTGAGCTGCTCTAGCAAATTAATGGACTCCAAGGAGGAGGAAGCAGGAATCCCAATTCATAGCTGGTTGGTCTGAAGCACAGGCAAAAATAATTGGGCTTGTGATTAGCATCTGAAGTGGAGGCAGTCTCGTAGGACTGAACCCTTACCCTGTGGGATCTGACACTATCTCCAGGTAGAGAATACTATAATTGAATTGAACTGGAGGACAACCAGCTGGTGTCTGCTGCAGATTTGATTGCTTGTTCGGTGGGTGTGGAAAAACTCACACATTTGGTCACAGAAGCATTCTGGGTTGTGTGAGAGCAAAGGAAAAACAGTTTGAGTTTTTTCCACTCTCAGAGCCTCAATCAGCTCCACCAAGTCCTGGTGTATGGCCAGATCACTCTCGAAGGCTTCATGGTTGTGGGTAAGGGCTTTGATGTCTGATAGGGTGGCCATCTCATGGTCCCGCTGCTTAGGCATGGCTTCCTTCTCATCGGTCCAGGCCTCATGGATGCAAGCCTTCTGCTGGAACTTCTCAGCCAAGTGGTTGATATGCTGCAGCCTATGGATCTCATTCAGCAGCAACTCCTCATGTCCCTTCTTGGCCTGCTCCAGGTACTGCCCACCACGGTTGATCTTCGAGACCATCTTACTCTCAGAGTGCATGAAGGTGGGCTGGTTGCTTGGTACAGCTTGGTCTGCAGCGTGTTGAAGGTGATCTCCAGCTGGCCTCTCTCCTGCACCTTGGACAGCTTGTGGATGCACCAGTAGTCACGAAAGACTTCTGCTGCATCTCCTGGAAGGTCTTTTGGGGGATGGGGTACTCCAGCCAGGGGCTGGTGTGCTGACTCCACTCCAGGAGATCACTGGCCAGCCTCCTGTAATTTTCTATCAACTGCTCATGCCCCTGGTAGACAGCCAGCACCTTGCAGTTCTGCTTGGTGGCAGTCTCTACTAAAAATACAAACAATTAGCCAGGCATGGTGGTGCACACCTGTGATCTCAGTTACTTAGGAGGCTGAGAGAGAAGAATTGCTTGAACCCAGGAGGCAGAGGTTGCAGGGAGCTAAGATCATGCCTCTATACTCCAGCCTGCACAACAGAGCAAGACTCTGTTTCAAAAAAAAAAAAAAAAAAAAAGAAAGAAAAGTAAGAAAGAAAGAAAAGAAAAAGGAAGTCTGGACATAGTGGCTCACACCTGTAATCCTAACACTCTGGGAGGCTGAGGCAGGTGGATCACCTGAGGTCAGGAGTTTGAGACCAGCCTGAGCAAAATGGCGAAACCCTGTCTCTAAAATACAAAATTAGCTAGGCATGGTGGTGTGCACCTGTAATCTCAGCTACTTGGGAGGCTGAGGCAGGAGAATCACTTGAACCCGAGAGGCCGAGGTTGCAGTGAGTGAGATCACATCATTGCACTCCAGCCTGCGAGACAGAGCAAGACTTGGTCTCAAAAAAAAAAAAAAAATTATATAGTGTTAGTTTAACGATACTGATTTTCTTTTAGTTACTGTTTATATTATATACTGTTTGCACATACTATACTATTTGTTTGTTTGCAACCTTTGCTTTAACATGTCTGTATCCTTATGTGGAAGTTTTTTAAAGCAGTATAAAGTCGCTATTTAAAACCCAATCTGGGCCAGGTGTGGCGGCTCATGCCTAAAATCCCAGCACTTTGGGAGGCTGAGGCAGATGGATCACATGAGCTCAGGAGTTCAAGAGCAGCCTGGGCAACTTGGTGAAACCTCATCTCTACAAAAAAAAAGACATATCCCTGTAGTCCCAGCTGCTTAAGACACTGAGGTGTGATGATCAGTCAAGTTCAGGAGGCAGAGGTTGCAGTGAGCTGTGATCATGCCACTGAACTCCAGCCTGGGTAACAGAATGAGACCTTATCCCAAAAAACAAACAAACAAAAAAACCAACCTGGACTGGCCATGATGACTCTTCCCTATAATTCCATTACTTTGAGAGGCTGAGGCAGGTGGATCACTTGAGCTCAGGAGTTCAAGACCAGCCTGGGCAACATGGTGAACCCTCATGTCTACCAAAAATGTAATACAAAAATTAGCTGAGCATGATGGCATATGCCTGCAGTCCCAGCTACTTAGGAGACTGAGATGACAGGATCACTCAAGTCCAGGAGGCAGAGATTGCAGTGAGCTGTGATCATACCGCTGACTCCAGCCTAGGTGGCAGAATGAGACCTTGCCTTAAACACAAAACAAAACACAGAAACCAGTCTGGGCTGGCAATGGTGGCTCTCCCCTGCAATCCCAGTGCTTTGGGAGGCTGAGGCAGGAGGATTGCTTGAGGCCAGCAGTTCAAGACCAGCCTGGATAACATAGCAAAACCCGGACTCTACAAACTTTTTTTTAAAAAATCAGCCAGGTGTAGTGGTACATGCCTGTAGTCCTAGCTACTTTGGAGGCTGAGGTGGGTGGATTGCTTGAACACGGCATTCCAGTCTGGGCAACAGAACAAGATCCTGTCTCTAAGAAAAGTTTTTTAATACTAAAAAACAAAAATAATAAGTAAATTAGAAACTCAATCTGACAATCTTAGTTTTATTTTATTTTATTTTATTTTTATTTTTATTTTTTTGAGATGAAGTCTCACTCTGTAGCCCAGGCTGGAGTGCAGTGGCACAATCTCTGCTCACCACGACCTCCGCCTTCCAGGTCCAATCATCTCCTACCTCAGCCTCCCAAGTAGCTGGGACCACAGGCGCATGCCACCACATCTGGCTAATTTTTTGTATTTTTAGTAGAGGCGGGGTTTCAGGGCATTAGCCAGGATGGTCTCGATCTCCTGACCTCGTGATCCGCCCGCCTCAGCCTCCCAAAGTGCTGGGATTATAGGCATGAGCCACCGTGCCTGGCCCCTGTTTTATTTTTTGAGACAGGGTTTCACTCTGTCACCCAGGCTGGAGTGCAGTGACATAATCATGGCTCACTGCAGCCTCAACCTCCCAGGCTCAAGTGATCTTCCCACCTCAGCAACTCAAGTAGCTGGGGCCACAGGTGTGCATCACCATGCCTAGCTAATTTTTGTATTCTTTTGTAGACACTAGGTTTCGCCATGTTGTCTAGGCTGGTCTCTACCACCTCAGCTCAAGTCACCCTCCTGCCTCAACTTCCCAGAGTGCTGGGATTACAGGCGTGAGCCACAGTACCTGGCCCAATCTTTGTTTTTAAATAGGAATATTTAGTCCATTTATATTTAAAATAGTTATTTATACATCTGAGTTTCAAGATATCAATAGTATTTGTATTGTAACTCTCCCACACGTTTGATGTTCCTTTTTTCCTCTCTTCTAAATCTTTTTAAATTATTTTTATTATTCCAAATGTTTCTACATTAGCTTGTTAGTAACATATTTTTGTTACTATTTTTCCATGATTACCATGGTAATTACAGCATGCATCCTTCACTTGCTAAAGTTTAATATAAATTAATTCTTTTACCACTTCATAGACAATGCAAGTACCTTAAAATACTTTACCTCCATTTATCTGCTCCCACACTGTGTGCTATTTTTGCGATGTGTTTTAATTCTATGTGCATTTAGAATGTCACATGACATTATCACTTTACACAGTTATTGTTCATTTATTTTTACCCACATATTTACTTTCTTTTGATCTTATTTTTTTCCTGGATGTTCATAATTCCTTTTGAGTTTCTTTTAAAAAATTCCCTTTAATATTTCTTTAGTGTGGATCTGTGGATGAAGAATTTTGACAGTCTGAAAACATATTTATTGTACCTTCATTTTTGAAGAGTATTTTTACTGAGTATAGAGTTTTAGATTGTTATTTTCTTTTAGCACTTCAAAGATGCCATTCCATCATCTTCTGGATTTTATCATTTATATGAAAGAGTCAGTTGTCAGTCTTTTCATTTTATTTTATTTTATTTTTGAGACATTTATTTTCTCATTCTGTCTCCCAGTCTGGAGTGCAGTGGCATGATCACAGCTCACTATAGCCTTGAACTCCCAGGCTCAGATGATTCTCCTCCATTCCCAGCCTTCTGAGTAGCTAGGATGACAGGTGCATGACACTATGCCTGGCTAATTTTTCTATTTTCAGTGGAGATGGGATTTTGCAATGTTGCCCAGGCTGGTCTCAAATGGCTGGGCTCAAGTGATCCTCCTGTCACAGCCTCCCAAAGTGCTCAGGTTACAGGGATGAGCCACTGTGCCCAGCCTCAGTCCTTTTTTCAAAAAATTGGGACAGCCTTGCTCTGTTGCCCAGGCTGAAGTACAGTGGTGCAATCCTAGCTCACTGTAGCTTCAACCTGTGGGGATCAAGTGATCTCCCACTACAGCTCCCTGAGTAGATGAGACTACAGGTGCACACCATCATGCCAGGCTAATTTTTGTACTTTTTGTAGAGATGGGGGTCTCACTATATTGCCTAGGCTGGTCTTGAACTCCTGGCCTCAAGTGATCCTCCTGCCTTGGCCTTCCAAAGTACTGGGATTACAGTCTTGAACTATCACGCCTGGCCAAAGTTATCTTTTTTTTGTTTTTTGACAGAGTCTTACTCTATCACCCAGGCTGGAGTGCAGTGGTGCAATCTTGGCTCACTGCAACCTCTGCCTCCCAGGTTCAAGCGACCTTCCTTCCTCAGCCTCCCGAGTAGCTGTGACTGCAGGTGTGTGCCACCATGCCTGGATAATTTTTGTATTTTAGTGAAGATGGGGTTTCACCATGTTGGCCAGGCTGGTCTTGAACTCCTGACCTCAGGTGATCTGCCTGCCTTGGCCTCCCAGAGTGCTCATTACAGGCATAAGCCACTGCATCTGGCCATTGTCAGTCTTAATGTTGTTCCTTTCAAGGTAATCTCTCTCTCTCTCTCTAATTGCTTTTAATATTTTTTTCTTTGTCTTTCGTTTTAAGCAGTTTTATTGTGAAGTGCTTAAATGTAGTTTTCAGCCAAGCATGGTGGCTCATGCCTGTAATCACTGTGTGCTATTTTTGTGATACTGAGGAGGCTAAGGCAGGAGGATCGCTCAAACCTGGGAGGCAGAGTTTGCAGTGAGCCAAGATTACACCACTGAATTTCCAGTATGGGTGACAGAGCAAGACTCTGTCTCAAAAAAGAAATGTTTTATTTGCATTTATTCTGCTTGGGATTGATAGTGCTTCTTGAGTATGTATCTTGGTATCTTTCAGCAATTTTGGAAAATTTTCAACTACTCTCTTTTCAAATAGTACTTCTTTCCTATTCCCTCTTTCTCCTCTTTCCAGGACTCTAATTCCATGTATTTAGGCCTTTTTGCCATGTCCCATATGTCTCTTTCTCTTGTATCTATATTTTCACTTCTTTTCTTTCTTCCCACACTTCCGTCTGGATATTTTATGCTGCAACTATATTCCACACCATTAATGCTGGAATTAGCTGTGCGTAACCTGCTGTCAGATCCATCTACTATGTTAAATTCAATTATTACATTGTTCAGTTCTAGGATTTCCATTGCATTCCTTTTTGGAGTACCCAGGTTTGGTAATTGTGCACTCTACAACAATTCCAATGCAAAATCTTACTGTTCTAGGCAGATCTGCTCCCATTCAATTATATCAACCAATAAAAGCTCATTTTTGTTTAAGCCAATTTTATTTGGTTTCCTGTTACACACAACAGAAAAATCTTAACTGACAATGTTGAGATATCCCCCTTCATGATGTTGTAATGGCTGTAGCAGCTCCAGGTGTCAAAAGCAGACATGACATCCAGAGAAGAAGTGGAATATTGCCTGTCATTTGTCTCTGCTTATTAGGAGTGAAAGCCTTTTCTATAATTTCTAATTCAGAAGGCCAGGGTTGTAATCACACACTACATGGAATGGGATGAAAATGATTAGCAAATAGCAATCTATTTATCCATGAACTTGGGGAGAGGATCATTTTTTTCCTAGCAAACAACTACAGTAGAAGAACATTCAAATAAAATTGGGACTGTCAGCAATATAAAATATGAGAGGAGAAAGGTATTGTGTAAATAATCAACAGTGTTTGCCACACTAATAGATATATTAATTTTCTGTAAAGTTGTGTGTGTGTGTAGCAAATATCAGGAATTGTAAATATCAATCTGTTAACAGGATATAAATTTGGGGAGGGGACTATCTGGAGTGGAAAGGATGGATATTTTTACTTATACGATTTTCATTAGTTTATATTACTTTGGTGATTTAAATTTAAAAGGACTTCAATCTGAAAATGGGCTGCTCAGAAATAGAGCTAGAATGAAAATATAGAGTCAGAAGGCTGGATATGGTGGCTCACACCTGTAATCCCAGCACTTTGGGAGGTTGAGGCAGGAGGATCACTTTAGACTGGCCTTTGAAACCAGTCTGGGCAACATAGTGATACCCTGTCTCTACAAAAGAAAAAAATAAAAAGAATTATGGGCATGGTTGTGCATGCCTGTAGTCCTAGATACTCAGGAGGTTGGAGGATTGCTTGAGCCCAGGAGGTTGAAGCTACAGTGAGCTGTGATCACATCGCTGCACTCCAGCCTGGGCGACAGAGTGCCTGTCTCCAAAACATACACAAATACATGTATGTGTGCATGTGTGTGTATGTATATATGTATTAGGGAGAAAGAGAGAGAGAGAGTCAGAGAAGCACATGTTTGTATATTCTAGCCCCAGCCCTGGCCCCTACAGTCACTCAGGTGCCAGTAGCAGGTTTATCCCTTCTGGGGATTTGGAGGTACAAGGCTATCAGAGCCTGATGCCGTCAAATATTTAAACGATTCACCACCCTCCCCTCCCACTCTCAAAGCTGTCTTCACATCATAAAGTGGCTTCCTGTGCATATTTTCCTACCGGAAAAGAATGTGCTGGACATGGCATTGTGAGCATTCTGGCCCCCTTGGCAGTTCCATTTCTCATCATAAATTAATTCATTGGTTCTCTGGCTCAGATAGCAGGATAGGAGCTGGGTTAGTAGGATCTACTTTCCATCCCCGCAACAGATAGATTCTCTCTTAATGCTGCTAAAGTCAAGTTCATAAACCTGGACCATGATGAATTCACCAAGGTAAATGTCATTTCTGATGCCACTTGGCAGCTGGCCAGCCAGCCTGCTCTGATGACACCTCTGTCTCTTCAAGCACGTTTCTTTCAGACTCCTGTGTTTCTAGCCACATTCATCTCAACCAGCTGTCTCTTTATCCCTTATTCTGTCTTTTCCTCTATGACTCTCTCTTTTTAATTTATACATATCTTTATTTCTTCCCACGTCACCACTTATCCTTCCTTTATCCCTTGTTTTCTTTTTTTCTCTCTTTCTTTCTTCTTCTTCTTTTTTTTTCCTTAAAGACAGGGTTTCACCATGTTGGTCAGGCTGGTCTTGAACTCCCGACCTCAGGTGATCTGCCCACCTTGGCCTCCAAAGTGCTTGGATTACAGGCGTGAGCCACCATGCCCGGCCCTCTTTCTTTCTTCTTTCTTCTCCCCTCCCCTCCCCTCCCTTCCTTTCATTTCCTTCTTTTTCTTTCTTTTTTTTTTTTTTTTGATGGAGTTTCTCTTTTTTGCCCAGGCTGGAATGCAGTGGCACAATCCTTCCTTTCCTTCCCTTCCTTTCGTTTCTTTCTTTCTTTCTTTTTTTTTTTTTTTGATGGTATTTCTCTTTTTTGCCCAGGCTGGAATGCAGTGGTGCAATCTTGGCTCACTGCAACCTCCCCCTCCCAGGTTCAACCACTTCTCCTGCCTCAGCCTCCCAAGTAGCTGGGATTACAGGCACACAGCACCACGTCCAGCTAATGTTGTGTTTTTAGTAGAGACAGGGTTTCACCATGTTGACCAGACTGGTCTCAAACTCCTGACCTCAGGCGATCCACCTGCCTTAGCCTCCCAACGTGCTGGGATTACAGGCATGAGCCACCATGCTCGGACTTCTTTTCCTTTTTCTTTCTTTTTTTTTTTTTTGGTTTACCTTAATTGACCATGGAGTTGAATAATAATATATACCAGAGCTTTTTGCCAAGCACGATTCTCGGCCATACGTAAAAATTATATTCTGACCTCACGATAACTCTGAAAAGTGTTTTTGTTCCTATTTTACAGAGAAAAAAGTGGAGGCTCATAAAGTGTAAGTAGTTGTGTTGCATAATCTTAAAAGTTTTCTCTGTTTAATTTTCAAAATTAGTAAATTAAATGCTTTGTTTCCTTTATCTGAGAAAATGCAGTTTAGGTCAGGTGTAGTGGCTCACACCTGTAATCCTAGCACTTTGGGAGGCTGAGGCGGGTAGATCACTTGAGGTCAGGAGTTAAGAGACCAGCCTGGCCAACATGGTGAAACCCTGGCTCTACTAAAAATACAAAATTAGCCAGGTGTAGTGGTGTGCACCTGTAGTCCCAGTTACTTGGGAGGCTGAGATAGGAGAACTGCTTGAACCTGGGAGACAGATGTTGCAGTGAGCCAAGATCAGGCCACTGCATTCCAGCCCGGGCAACAGAGTGAGAGACTGTCTCACAAAAAAAAAAAAGATCCTTTGACACTTTGAACAATAAAGCTCCCACTGCTCTTTGCCCCTCCTCATCCTCCTTCCTTCTTCCTGAGAGTAGGGCTTGACCCTGATTCCTCTGACACAATCTTAACCTTTTTTTTTTTTTAATCAGAGTCTTGCTCTGTCACCCAGGCTAGAGTGCAGTGGCACAATCTCAGCTCACCACAACCTCTATTTCCTGGGTTCAAGCGATTCTCCTGCTTCAGCCTCCCAAGTAGCTGGGATTATTTTTTGTATTTTTAGTAGAGATGGGGTTTCACTGTGTTAGCCAGCATGGTCTTGATCTCCTGCCCTCGTGATCCCCCCGCCTCGGCCTCCTAAAGTGCTGGGATTACAGGTGTGAGCCACCACACCCATCCACAATCTTAAACTTCTTTATGGAGGAGGTAATCTTCTCTGTCCAGTCAGGCTCAATGTACTTTCTGTATCTGTGCAAAAGGAAGAGGTCAAATCTTCAGCACCTAGATTTGTAACTTTCAGTAACTTGGAGATGGAGGTTGTGGCAACATTGGATCTGCTCCCTGGAAGATCACTTTTTATTATTTTGGGTGTTTAATGAAGCTGCTCAGCCTTAACAGGTGTCCTCCCCATGATCCTAGAAGATAGTGAGGTAGAAGTAAAGAGAAGTATCCCTTCCAGCCTGCTTCAGTAGGGGTCTGAGACA
Source organism: Sapajus apella (assembly GCF_009761245.1). Taxonomy (NCBI): domain Eukaryota; kingdom Metazoa; phylum Chordata; class Mammalia; order Primates; family Cebidae; genus Sapajus; species Sapajus apella. Next base: position 9,748,201 of record NW_022437002.1, on the reverse strand, counting down.
AGCAAAAGAGGAAATAAGATGTTTCTGGTTGGGTTCCAGGCTCCTTCACTCTTCTACAAGGGAGTGAAGGCTGCTTATCTCCTGGAGACATGAATTACAGAATTTGTGTTATAGGCTGGAGGAGTAGATGCAACCGCTGTACTTTCTTAAAGGAAGCATAAAGCATTTAATTTACTAATGTTGAAAATTAAACAGAGAAAACCTTTAAGATTATGCAACACGACTACTTACCTTTTATGATCCTGCCAAGGATCAGAGCATAGCAGCAGAGAAGTCCCAAGTCCAACTGAGTGTTCAGACTCCATTGGGTTCAGCACCATGGACAGAAAGCAACCCAAATCTGTCCCAAGGGATGAGGGTTTAATGCCACAGATACCCCTCTCTGTCCCCACCCACAATCTCACTAGTCCCCATTGCTATTCTAGGGAGGAACCTAACCCCAGCCATTAGTTAACTGGCTCCCATCACTTAAAGGTCGAGATAAGCAGTGGATTGGTTTCCTTCCAAGGCCCTCCTGAATTTCTTCACTGAGCTGTCTGTTCTGCAGCTTCCTGGTAGAGTGTGGTTCGCCTTAGAGCAACTCTTATTAAGATCCAGCTGATTTGCATATATCTACATTCACTGGGGCTTCTCTGTTCTGGTTTTATTATAAATGAATTGCTCAGAGGAAGGGGAAGGATTATTTCACTCCTTCCTCTTCTTTCCCTCTATTCCTAGGGTCTCCATCTGGAAATTTCCCCCAGATGCCTGAAGGTGTGTGTGGCGGAAGAGGGTGGAAACCAGACTCCAACAGTCAGGTGTTTGCCAGAGCATCCTATGTAGATTTCCCCAGATAATTTCCCCCATCTGTTTGGTTTCTGAAAGATCCTTGTCAGGTTCAGAGGAAGTCTGTATTTTGTTTTAGCCCCTAGGGTCTGAACCTCTGGGCTGAAGTCCCTGGAGCTTCAGTAAGAAGCCATGATTGGTGCCTTAGAGCCTGCTAAGGGGATGGAACCCGGTTTTAAAGAGGAGTGAGGGGTGGTGTAGTGAGGCCTCATTTTGAAATGAAAGGAGTCCTGGGTCTCTAAGCAGCTTCTAAAAATACCATCTCCCAGAGCTGGAGGGAGGGGGAGGGGAAAAATCGAGCGTGAGGAGAATGAAGATGGAAAGGAGGTGGCAGTGTGAGAACCCTTCCTCAGGTAGGTCTGGTTTTAGAGGTCCTGCCCGCTTCTAAGGACTGAAGAGATGTCACACCTCCTTCTGCTTCCTCAGCGGGCTTATCTCCTGCGGTGTCCAAGCCACAGCCTTTGCTAATGACCTTTCTTTCTGCAGGTAAAGAAGACGAATTCCTCCCACCTACTCCTCCTATTGCTACTGTCCAGCAAATATGTCTGAGTGAGCAAATGTGCATTTACTCACACACACATGCACACACACAGGAATGGCACATGAAAACGGCTTGTAAATGGCCAGTGATCTACGATGCCAGGAATCCTCCTTACACTCGGCATTCAAAGAGGTATGGACTGTGGCAGAGGCAGCGTAGTTCACCAGGGCATCCGCAGCACAGAGCATGGCGCCCAGAAACGGCTGGTTGGAGGGGCAAGGGATACATATATGCAAAACGCACAAACACTCGGACCGCAGGGGCCAAGTAAGTCACAGGACTCACACTCACTCTCAAGGCTTCTCAGGCTATATTCGCTTCCAAACAGAGAGGGGATGGGTCCCCCAAGAAAAGAGCTCGGAAAAAGCCACAAGGTGGGTGGAGCTTTCTCCCCTCAAGTTCAGCCCGGATGGTGGCGCTCAGTAGCCGCCTCCCTCGTCCTGGTGGGCCCCAGCCCTTCCCACCACCAAAGTGTTAAACCCTCAGCTTGTACATAAATGACCTTCACTAGACAGAGGTCGTGTTCCATGTGCTCTTGCGGCTTCTTCAACGCCGGCTGAACTCTGCCAGGATTGCTCCGCCTCTCTCGCAGATGTATCGGATTCCTGGCCGCGGTGCCTTTCATCAGTCCCCTGGGGTGGGCGGAGTGGGGTGACCGAAGAGGGGAACCCCGACTCTGACCAGACTGAGGACAGGGGTGGCTGTGAGGTGCGATGCTTGTGTCTTGACAGCAGAAGCAAGAACCTGAGGAACTGATCGTTCATGCAAAACCACCACCGCCCCCATCCCAGCGTCCACATGGTTTCCGAGCCTGGGAACCGCGCTGGTAGGGCGGGACCCCGTCCCTCACTTTGCTCTCCTTTCCCGAACAGCTCCGAGGTCGGGTTCGGCCCCTCCTTCCTGCCGCTGTGTGTGTGTGTGTGTGTGTGTGTGTGTGTGTGTGTGTGTGTGTGTGTCTGTGTCTGTGTGATGAGGGCGGGAAGAGAAAGGGGAGGGATGAGCCAGGAGACACCAGGAGCCTCAAACACGGGAACAGACCTAGGGCACGGAGATAGGAGAGCTCTCCAGAGCTTGGGGTCAGGGCATAAGCCTTCAAAACCCCCGCAAGTCCTGAGAACAAGGGAGCTTCCAGACAAGCTCAGAGGCTGCGAGTGTCACCGCCTCCCCGAGAGTCGCCTCTCCTTAAGCCAAACCCACGTTGCCTACTTCTCAGGAATGAGGAGCTAAGGTTTAGCGCTCTGGGCCACCGACGCCAGCTCATCCCCCTCGCGCAGAAGCCCCGTCAGCTCCCAGCGCTGCCCCACCCCCCACGGTTTGGGGATCTGCGGGACCCCTTCCTTTCCCCACCAGTTGGGTGTTCCACCCCTGGCCTATGAAACTCCACCTACCCACCCTCTGCTGGCGAGGATTGGTGGGCATCCCGCGGCGGTGCCTAGTGATTGGTCCCCATGGATGATGGTGAGCGGCGAGACCCCGCCCCCAGCTGGCGCTGGGGTCTGGGGGCACTGCTCAGCTGTGCTAGGCTGGCGCGGCTTGAGCCGCCGCCGCACTGACATCTCGGTCTGCGGACCATGGAGACCGGCGCCGGTGCACACCCGCTGCGCCTGTTCCTCTGCCGGATGCCGCTCTGTCTCGCGGTGCTTTTGGGACCCTGGCGGCCTGGGACCGCCGAGGAAGGTGAGAAGACTGGTGGGCTCTGCTCGGAGCCTGGCATGCCAAAAGATAGGGGGGCTAGGGACGGGGATTTTTGGGGAAGGAGTCACTGGAGAGACTAGAGTCTGTATTGGGGCTAGAAGCAAGCAGGCAGCAAAGAACTGGAGAGACAGAAAAATGTGGCCAAGCAGTAGCGAAGAGAGCGGCGTTGAGGAGCTTGGGGACTGTAGACCCGGGAGGCAGGGGAAGAAAGAGACCAGGAACCGCGGGAGCCAGAGGCGGCAGTCCAGGGGCGGGCGAGACGGACAAGCTGAGTGATTGGAGGTGGGAGGTGTGGGGGCGGGGAGATAAAGAGAGTAGAGACAGGGAGATGCGGAGATGAGCTCGGAGTATGGGAAAACGGGATGGAGCCCGGACCACAGTGGCTAGGAGACCACAGTGTGGCCAACCTGAGGCTGAAGGCTGGTCGAGGGGGCTGGGTCCGGGCGCTGCCGGACTTGCTGATCGTGGAACTGTCCGCAGTGCTGAATTCTGAGCGTAGTCTACCAGGCGCGCTCCGCGTTGCTGGCTTTGAGGCTGTCGGCGATACTAGAGCCCGCGTCTCGCCTCTGATTCTGCATTTGGGGAAGCTATACGCTCAGTTGAATCCAGAGGCGTCACATCTAGGTGTAGAATCTGGAGGAGCTGGAATCTGAGGCGCTGACCGCGGGGCTGGTCGGGGCCCTGGATGGCTGACGCCTTCCAGTATGCAATTCCGATGTGCAGTCAGTTGCACGGATCTCGGAAAGCCGTCGGCGGTCCTGCCCACGTTCGCTGACACCTCTGGAGAGGCCCTCATTTTGGTGGGGCAGCCCCTGGCTTAAGCTCCAGAGGATAATATTCCAAGACTCCGGGATGCCCTGGCCTCCTGTCTCTAGTCTGCGGGCTTTGCTGCCCAAACCAGTTTCTGTGATCCATGCTAAGAGGTTGCAGACTGCTGATCCGATGCCTCCTGGGGGAATAAAGGGACTCCAAGCTTCACTGGTAGGAAGGGTCAAAGAGGTATACATAAAAGGACCCCTGACGTTCTTTCAAAAGCAGTGGAAGTGACAGCCCCTGGGAAAAGGGCTGGCTGAGAAGAGATTTTATTTCTCCAGTTGTTGGCAGTATCTCTCCACATTATTTTCTCAGAGGCCATGGGAGTCAGACTAAAAATGTTAAATTCTTCATGTCTGAATGGGAGTGGATTTGGGGGTATATACAGGAATCCCCTGATACATTCACTACTGACTTTCTCTTTGTCTAATTGACACTTATCTATAATTTTGGGAACCTAAGAAGGTTAGGGAGGGTCACTGACTCCCATCCCCAATCTGAGAGCCAACCTGAGAGTATTTGCCATGGACCCTGTAGAAGGCTGAATACTGACTCCTTACCCCCAATACGTCAACGTCCTAATCTCTAGAACCTGTGAATGTTACCTTAAGTGACAAAAAAGACGTTGCATATGTGATTAATGATCTTTCGAGATGGAGAGATTATTTTAGATTATTTGGATGAGCCGAATAATCACAATGGTCCTTGTATGAGGGATGCAGGAAGAGTCAGAGGAAGAGGAGGAAGTGTGGTGACCTAGGCAGAGATTAAAGTGAGATAATTTGAAGATGGAGGAGGGGGCCATAAGCCAGGGACTACAGGTAGCCACTAAACATTGAAGGTGGCAAGGACATGAATTCTCCCCTCAGAGCCTCCAAAAGAAAACAGTCCTGCTGACACCTTGACTCTAGACCAGTTTAAATGGCTTTGGGCTTCTGACCACCAGAACTGTAAGAGAAAATAATGTGTTGTTTTAAGCCACTAAATTTGTGGAAATGTGTCAAAGCAGCCCCAGGAACTGAATACAAGCTCCTTCCCTAATCACTTGGCTACCTCTCTCTGGATTTGAGCTATTCATATCCACTCCTGGAAATTTATGGAGTGGGGAAAACTTGTCCATATAATTTGTCACATTTTGCATTACCTCAGCAAATTTACGGGAACTTCACCAAAGGATTCCACTCTCCTGCTAAATTGGCATTTTTGATTTCTGACATTTCTGTTTTCCCCTCTCCTTAGTCATCCTCCTGGATTCCAAAGCCTCCCAGGCTGAGCTGGGCTGGACTGCACTACCTAGTAATGGGGTAAGTGTACAATGTCCCTCCCTGTCCCAGGGACCTTCTGGTGGTCCAGGACACAACCCCTTAAGCTCCCCATGTTTACATCGGCCAAAGTGTTCCTCATAGTGTGTGATCTCCAGCAGCCCTGGCCTCAAGCCAGAGTAGCCTATTAGAACATGTTGAGTCATCAGCCAGTTAGACAGTCAAAAACAAAAACAAAAACAAACAAACAAACAAAAACCCCACAGTGAATAAATGAGGAGAGAACTGGCTGTCTAGGAACAGAAACCTGGCAACTGGATGAAGCTAATACAGGACAGTGCCTTTCACATAGTAGATCCTCCAAGCAATGTTGTTGATTGACAGAGCAAGCAAGACTGGGAGTCCTAAAAGAGGCTTGGGAACTTCGGGTGGGGGTGGGATGATGTGGGTTGTAACAGCAGCTTGGTGGAGCAGAAAGGGCACTGGTCAGAGAATCAGGAGACTATATGCATCATTCCTAGCTCTACCACTACTTTGAGGCACATACCTGGTCAAATCACTCTCCCTCTGGAGCCTGTTTCCCTATCTATAAAAATAAGATTTGGACTCATTTGTTTTCAAAGTTTCTCCCAGTACTGCATCTTACAATTTCTGGGGTGTGCATGGTGGTGAGAGAGAAGGCAGGAGTCACTGCTAGCACTCTACCTCCTGGAAGCGTGTTGGCTCTGAGCTGCCCACTCCTTTACTCTTGTCCCCAGTGGGAGGAGATCAGCGGTGTGGATGAACACGACCGTCCAATCCGCACATACCAAGTGTGCAATGTGCTGGAGCCCAACCAGGACAACTGGCTGCAGACTGGCTGGATCAGCCGCGGCCGCGGGCAGCGCATCTTCGTGGAGCTGCAGTTCACACTCCGTGACTGCAGCAGCATCCCTGGCGCCGCAGGCACCTGCAAGGAGACCTTCAACGTCTACTACCTGGAAACGGAGGCTGACCTGGGGCGCGGGCGTCCCCGCCTAGGCGGCAGCCGGCCCCGCAAAATCGACACGATCGCGGCGGACGAGAGCTTCACGCAGGGCGACCTGGGCGAGCGCAAGATGAAGCTGAACACAGAAGTGCGCGAGATCGGCCCGCTCAGCCGGAGGGGTTTCCACCTGGCCTTTCAGGACGTGGGCGCCTGCGTGGCGCTTGTCTCGGTGCGCGTCTACTACAAGCAGTGCCGTGCCACCGTGCGGGGACTGGCCACGTTCCCCGCCACCGCAGCCGAGAGCGCCTTCTCCACCCTGGTGGAAGTGGCCGGAACGTGCGTGGCGCACTCGGAAGGGGAGCCCGGCAGCCCCCCGCGCATGCACTGCGGCGCGGACGGCGAGTGGCTGGTGCCTGTGGGCCGCTGCAGCTGCAGCGCGGGATTCCAGGAGCGTGGTGACATCTGCGAAGGTATCCAGCTGGCTGGGGGCTGTGGGGTGGGAGTGCAGAGCGTAAGTGGCAATTGAAAGTGTCCCTTAGATGAAAAAGGCGGGGCTGGGGGCGAGGAGGGTGGAGAAGCCTTGGGCTCTGAGCCCAAGGACTGTCCTGATGTTTCATGTTGGAGTTTCCAGTGGGTCCAGTCAGGGCCAATGAGTGAAGTTACTAGGAGGTGAAATTGACTAGCTAAGGAGGCATTAGGGACCTGAATCTTAGGCACCTCACACAGGCCTTCTCATTTATTTTCATGGCAATAAAGGAAACCATTCTTTTATTTTTATTTTTACTTTTTGAGTCTCTTGCTCTGTCACCCAGGTTGGAGTGCACTGGCCCAATCTCCACTCACTGCAACGGCCACCTCCTGGGTTCCAGTGATTCTCCTGCCTCAGCCTCCCAAGTAGCTGGGATTACAGGTGCGCGTCACCATGCCCAGCAAATTTTTGTATTTTTAGTAGACATGGGATCTCACCATGTTGGCCAGGCTGGTCTCAAACTTCTGACCTCAAGTGATCCGCCTACTTTGGCCTCCCAAATGCTGGGATTATAGGCATGAGCCACCACACCCGGCCTAAAGGGAGTCATTCTTTTTTTTGAGAGGGAGTCTCGCTCTGTCACCAGGCTGGAGTGCAGTGGTGCGATCTCAGCTCACTGCAACCTCCACCTCCTGAGTTCAAGTGATTCTCCTGCCTCAGCCTCCTGAGTAGCTGGGACTATAGGCATGCACCACCATGCCCAGCTAATTTTGTATTTTTAGTAGGGATGGGGTTTCACCATGTTGGCCATGATGGTCTCGACATCTTGACCTTGTGATCCACCTGGCTCAGCCTCCCAAAGTGCTGGGATTATAGGCGTGAGCCACCGCGCCCAGCCTGAAGGAAGTCATCCTTATTCCTCCTTCACAGATGAAGAAACAGAGCCTCGGAGAGATCAGCACCTCACTTACAAAGTTAGGAAATGGGGAGCTAGGATCAGAATTCAGGCTTGCCCAACTCTCGCATTCTTTCTACGACACGATGTGGTCTCCCCTGCACCTAAGGCAGAACTCTACAGCAGCCCAAGCTTCAGGCTAGTGGGACTAGTTGCATTACAGGGAGGAAGCTCCCAGTCACTGACCACATGCTTGCAAGTCAGAGGCTGGCAGGGGGGATTTTTATGCTAGAGAGAGGGATTGAAAAGTTGCACTAGATGATTACTAAGATCACATCCCACTCTCTGAACTACAATCACTGTGCTCCCTGGGGGAGATCCTTCATGTTGGAGGTTTTGCTGGGTTCTCAGGCTGATGAGGGCGTTAGGAACAGACCTCTCATTCTCTCTTCTGCCTGTGGCATTGGAGACAGAGGGTGAGGATGGGGTTATGAATGTGTGCACTTGATATAGAAAGATCAAGGTATGCTTCTTCTAAACGATGTCCTTTTCTGGGTGCCAGGGCAACAGAAATGAGTCAGACATAGTCCCAGCTCTCAAGAAGCTCACAGTCTAGATGGAGAGATTCAAAAATGTAAAAACCACAAGAGGGTAATATATGCTATAACAGAGGGATACACAGAGTGGTGGGAAGACAGAGGAGGAAGTGACTCAATTTGCTCTCATTCCTTTGTTCAGTCATCCATCCAATATGAATTGAGGATGTGCCAGCTGCATTTATCGAGGGCTTGTTATATGTATACAGATGAATGCCACCATCTCTTCCCTGCAGAAATTGTAATTTAGCAAAAGACTGCGAGGCATGAACCTTCCTGAGCTCTCTAGATATAGTTAGGATCCACCTCTGTGCTCTCCAGCACTCATTGAAAACTCTATTTCTGTTCTTACCCTGTGGTATGCAGTGATCTACTTACGTGTGTTTTCACCACTAGATTAAGTACTTTATTTTTTTAGAGATGGGGGTCTGTGTTGCCTGGGTTTGATTGTAGCAGCTATTCATAGGCACGATCATAGTGTATTACAGCCTTGAGCTCCTGGGTTCAGGCATTTCTTCTGCCTCAGCCTCCTGAGTCGGTGGGACTACAGGGATCACACCTAGATTAGGAACTTCTTGAGCTCAGGCACTGGGTCTTATTAGTGTCAGCAGCCCCAGCATCCATAACAGGATAAGGCATATGGTAGGTGTTCAGTGAAAATGCATTGGGTAGATGAGTGGTTACCATAGGATGTGACGCACAACCAGGCAGCTAAGGAAGCATGGAAGGGAGAAACTTGCTGGGTTCTGGGAAGCATGGAGAACGCATCCCAGAGAAGGTGAGAAGATCTTTTTTCCCAGGCAGCTTAGAGTACTCTAAGCTCAGGAATTGCATGCTGAATCATGGAGGCAGGAAGGAACATAGCATGGTTGGGCCTATATAACCAAATGTGGTTAGAGCAGAGGGCATGTGGGGGTGTGGGAAGTTAAGTGATGGCACTGGAGAGAAGCAGGGCCTTGAATGTTGGGATAAAGAGCTTAGGCCAATGGGGAAGATTTGAAGCAGGGATCTGAAATGCTCAGATTTGTAGTTTCAAAAGATCACTCAAGCTGCAGCTGCAAAAAAGGGATTGAAAAGGGAAGGATTAGGAGCCAGAAGATGAAGACGAAAGATGGTTCAATAGTGCAGGAGAAAGAGCACAAGGTCTGAATTAAGGTAGTAGCAGAGATCATTGAGAGATGAGGATCATAAGTTAGCATCCACAGCACTTAGTGACCATGTGATACAGGAGGAGAAAGGAATCCCCTGTGACTTATATGCTACTGGGGATTGAATGGACAGAGGGATCATTCACTGGGGTACAGAACACAGGACATGGATAGACACATCATATTTATGATGTCCCTGGCACCTTCCAGAGGAGGTAGTTAGAAAGTGGGTCTGGAGCTCAGCAAGACAGAGATAGTACTTGAAGCTGTGGGTGTGATTGGGACAGACCAGAGAGAACGTGTGGGAGAAGAAGCCAAGAGGGCCAACAATGAAGACTCATAGAAGAGCAATACTCAAGGACAAGTAGAAAATACAGAGCCCATTAAAAGGACTGAGAGGGAGTGGGCAGGGTATGGAGGAGAACTAGGAGAGTGTGATATTATGAGAGCCTAGAGAGATCGGGGTGTCCAGGAAGGAATGGCCTACAGAGTTGGGAAGCAGTCAGGTAAGTCAAGGGTTAGCAAGTGCCCACTTGGTGGCCTTGGTGAGAGCAATTGCAGCTGAGTGATGGGTAGGGAGACCAGGTTGCAGTAGATTGAGGGATAAAGGAAGCTGAAGAGGTGGAGTCAGTGAATCTAGAAGCCTGGATTTGAATTAGGAGAAGAGGCAGTATCTCGAGGAGGACATTGGGTTGAGAGAGGATTTATATTGCAGATGGGAGAGATTTGTTTGTATGCTGAAGGGCAAAGAGTCACTGGAGTACCAAGTGTGTATGGGGGGGGATCCCCATCCCAGTCCCAGGAGGCAGGAGTATTTTATTATTGATGTGAGCTAGAATTGCTGACACATGTTGCTAATAAAAAGCAGGCCAGATTTTAGTCAGTTCTATTATTGTTTTTATATACTCTATAGTTTGTGCCCTTATTGCCTGCACCCAAAATGGGCTGCTTTTTACTGTTTCACTACCAAGAGGGGAGACATCTGATGAAATGTAGTCTTTGATGAGGTTAAAGGGAGAGTTCCAGGGTGGAGACAGAGGGGCTGGCCTTCCACAGGAGGTGGCTCATTCCCTCCTCTAGGACTGGAAAGAAGGAGGAGGGGGAGATGGTTGTGGATGGGGCATTTGTGTGTTTTGATGGGCAGATGTTGAGGGAATTACCAACTGATGGCTTCTCTTCTCCCTATAAGGTGGGAGGGAGAGCATCTGTAGAGGTGGACAGTAAGGTCCTTGTCTGTTTTATTCATTGCTGGGTACCTATAAAGCCTACATAACAGACGCTAAAAAATATTTGCTGAGTGAATGGATTAGGAGTGAGAGGAGGAGGTTCCTCTGAGAAATGAGGGAGAAGAAGAGAGAAAGAGACTCAGAAACCCAATCCATGTCTGATGAGATCAGGAAAAGGTCACTTGTAATGGCTTCAGCTTTGCCTTGGGGAGTTGGGAGCTGTGGACAATGCCAAGGAAAGCTTCACTGGGGAGATGTTATTTGAACTGGGGTTTGGAGAAGTATAGAAGTTTGCCAGGAGAAAAGGGATATAAGGAGTTATAGAACAAGACCCAGAGGCGAAAGGATGAGCTCAGTGTAGCGCAGTAGAGTGGCTGGCAGTGGGGAGCTGTTGGAGGATATTAGGAAGGGAGGGAAATTGTTGGATTTAGAAAGGCCTTCCAAGTGCCTTCTGCAGCTAACACAGGCTCCCCTCTAAAAGTAAACAGATAAGAGGGAAATAGAGCTAAGATGTTCTTTTCTCCTTTTTGTTTCTCTTTAGTGACCTTGACTTTTGTTCTCTCTCTTAGTCACTAGAGAAATTAGTGAAAGAACTGGGATTTCCTTTGGGGGAAAAAAAATCAGGGCATGTAACCAGTATCTTTTATTCTCCACTAGGGCCAAGTGCAGTGGCTCACACCTGTAATCCCAGCAGTTTGGGAGGCCAAGCCAGGACGATCGCTTGAGCCAGGAGTTCAAGATCAGCCTGGGCAACATAGGGGGACTCCATGTCTACACACAAAAAAATTAACTAGGCCTGGTGGCACAGCATGCCTGTGGTCCCAACAACTTGGTAGGGCTGAGATGGGAGGATTGCTTGGCCCCAGGAGGTGGAGGCTGTAGTGAGCTATGATTGTGCCACTGCACTCCAGCCTGGGCAACAGAGCAAGACGCTGTCACAAACAAATAAAACAAACAAACAGACAAATAAACAAACAGAAAACAACTCAGTGGGACTGCTTTGGAGCCAAGGGACCCAAGCAGATATGTTCCCTGAGGGTCCATAGGGCACAATGAGCCCCTATGATGGGGTGGCACAAGAGGGTGGTGTGATGTGGGTTTGGGTTGGATTACAGACAGGGAAGCTAATGGGGGCTCATCCTAAGGAGCACTTTCTGCTAGCATTGTTCAACAAAGGCAGTCTCACAAACCGGTGAATGCCTCATGATGAAGTATGTGACAAAGACTGTGGCTACTGCTAGGGAAGCTGCCGGGGGACCAGGCCAGTGGGAGCTGAGCCAGATTAGCTCTGAAGTTCTGACCTTGAAGAGAGGGAGGGGCTGGCAGTCAGGAATCCCTGAATCTGCTCTTCAGCACAAACCCCTTCTAAACAGAGCCTCTCACAGCAGAGATGCCACTGTTGTTGCTGATGGGCCCACCCACCTCTAGGACAGCTGCCACCCTCATACACTTGTGGGGAGGGAGCCCCCAGCATTCTTCCCCTGTTGCCGTGAAACCCTGTGAACAGATCCTTTATCTGGGCCCTCATTTGCGCTCCTATTTCACAACAGAAGTGGACAGGCCATGATTGTTATTCCTATTTGACCGGTGGTTTCTTGAGGCCAAAGAGGCACAAGGAGTGGCCCAGCCAATGCTAGAACCCAAGCCTGCCAAGTTCCAGCCTGGCTTTCTGCTGCCCACCAGACCATGGGGATAGTTGGCCCATGCTTTGTTCTGCCAGCAGAGAAGGCTTCCAAAAGCTCCTGGGCTGCTGAGCCCCTCCCACAGAGTTGTGTTGCCCAGAACTCTGGGCAAGATGGACCCTCCCGAGCCTAAACCTTCCAAAGAGTGGGAATCCTAGTCCCCTCCCCTCTTCTCCCACACAGGCTGAAAGTTCTTCCCCAAGAGCTAGTCTGCACCCTTTCTGTTGTACTGCATCTTCTTGGAGCTGGAGAGCAGCCAGCTAAACTAGAGGGGAGGGCCAGAGAACAAGGGGAGGGCCACCCAAGCTCTGAGACGTGGGGCCAGGAGCCACTGCCTCCCTCCTTGGCCCAGCGGGAGAGAAATGTTTTGAAGTGGGTGTTTAGCAGTTATCACTTGAGGCTTGTAGGGGAGGAACAGTAATTACTACCATTATTGTGAACATGTGGCTGGTGTTGGGCTAGGTGGTTTACATGTTTTATCTCAATCCTCCAACAACCTTTTTTGAGGTAGGTATTCAACACAAGTCTCAGAGAGGTCAACTGATGTGCCCAAGGCTACACAGCAAATACGTGGTGTGACTCAGCTACAAACCCAGGTTGTTCAGATAGAAACACTTGTGCTCTTAACAACCTGTGTTCTGAGAAGTGAGAAGCAAACTGAGTAGGTGTCAAAACTGGAACCAGGTCTGACTCATGGCCCAGGGAACTTTTACTGGCCCTTCTCTCTCCACCCGCCCTCCCCGCACCTGGTTGGCTTTACTTTCAGTTGAGAATTTATGATGCACTAACTCGAATGACGGTGGCGGTGGGAGGGTGTGTGAGTGTGTGTGTGTGCATGCATGCTTATGGGTCTGTCCCTGGGTAAGCCCTTGGGACATGTTCTCTCCCCTCTCTTTCTCACACCAGGACTGCAGAGTTTGGCTCATTTTCTTCCAGTGGGCATGAGGGTGGTGTGATGCGGGCCTGGGTTGGAATCCCACAGGCTGTGGGGCAGTAGCTGTAGGCAACTTCACCTCTCCTAGCCTTAGCTCCCTCGTTTTAAAAAGGGGATAAAGGGCCAAGCACAGTGGCTCACGCCTGTAATTTCAACACTTTGGGAGGCAGAGGTGGGGGGGGCGGGGCGGATCACTTGAGGCCAGGAGTTCGAGACCAGTCTGGCCAGCATGGTGAAACTCCATCTCTATTAAAAATACAAAAAAAAAAAAAAAATCAGCCTGGCATGGAGGTGCAAGCTTATAATCCCAGCTACCTGGGAGGCTGAGGCAGGAGAATCGCATAAATCTGGGAGGTAGAGGTTGCAGTGAGCTGAGATCTGGCCACTGCACTCCAGCCTGGGCAACAGAACGAGACTCTCTCAAAAACAAAAATAAAATAAAAAATTAAAAGAGGATAACCCCACAGGTGGTTGTAAGGATACGAATTAACAGACATAATTTTTAAAAAAGTAAATACAGACAGGGTTTCACCATGTTGCCCAGACTGGTCTCCAGCTCCTGGACTCTAGTGATCCTCTGGCTTTGGCCTTCCAAAGTGTTGGGGTTAAGGGCGTGAGCTACCGCGCCCGGCTGAAAGTAAAATATTTCAAAGTTTTCCGAACACACTGAGCGTTTACTAAGGGTCGGTAATGGGTTGTTTAGGAGTCACTTCACGGGGCAGTGCTGACTGGAGTCCCCTGTTTTCCTATCGTAATTGGAGGAGATAAACCCTGCCCTAACCAGGCCAGTCAGCAAAGCCGGGAGAAGCTGTGGCGGAGCCCCGGCTTCTCACCCGCCATGCCCTGCAGCCTGTCCCCCAGGGTTTTACAAAGTGTCCCCGCGGCGGCCCCTCTGCTCACCGTGCCCAGAGCACAGCCGGGCCCTGGAAAACGCCTCCACCTTCTGCGTGTGCCAGGACAGCTACGCGCGCTCGCCCACCGACCCGCCCTCGGCTTCCTGCACCCGTGAGTTCCCCTGTAGGCGGCACTGCAGAGGGTGGCGGGGTGGGGGAGGACAAGAAAGGCCTGATCCGGGTGGTGGTGAGGGCGGGGGCTCGCACTGGGGCGCACGAGGGCGGGTACGGGGGCCAGCGCCCCGGAAGGCGGGGTGTGGGGACCGGAGCCTGAACGGGTGCTGGGGGCCGAGGCCTTGGATGAGAAGAGCCAGGACAACTACGTGAGTCCAGTCGGAGGATGGGGTTAGGATGCTTGGCGGGTCACTGAGGAAAGCGCCCCTTTGCCGCCCTCTCTGCACGCTACCTACACTCCAGCCGAAAGAGGGGCTCCCTACCTTTGCACCATCGGTTCAGGGTCCACACACTCCCATCCTCGGCTCCTCACTTACCTCCTCCCAAATCCTCACCAACTGCCCTGCCGCTCTCACCTGCCGACCTCCCAAGGGCTCTCACACCTGGGTCCCTGACCCTTCCCTGGGGAAGGGACCAGCTCCTGCTCCTTCTCGCCCGGGGCTCATCCGTATTTGACCCCTCACTGACCATCTCTGTTCCAACCTCCCCGACTGAACCCACGCCCCCATCCCTCCCACCCCCAGACCCCTCTCCCCTGTCCTATCTCCCACGCCCACTGGCTCCCACGGCGCCGTTTCCGCTCAACCATCCCTGTCCCTTCACTGACCGTCCCTTCTGCCCTCCTCCCTGACTGACCCCACGCCCCTATTCCCCGTCCCTGCATATCTATTCTGTCCCCCTCATCCACCCTGTCCCCTGATGAGCGCCCGCTCCCTCCTTCCCGATTGATCCTCGCGCTCCAGCTTCTCCCGCCTCACTGGGAGGTGGACCAGCCCCCGCCCGCCCAGTGCATCCTGCCCCCCTCGCGGGCTCCCACGCCCTGCCCTGACCGCCCTGCCCCTGTGCCGCCCAGGGCCGCCGTCGGCGCCGCGGGACCTGCAGTACAGCCTGAGCCGCTCCCCGCTGGCGCTGAGGCTGCGCTGGCTGCCGCCGGCCGACTCAGGCGGACGCTCGGACGTCACCTACTCGCTGCTGTGCCTGCGCTGCGGCCGCGAGGGTCCGGCGAACGCGTGCGAGCCGTGCGGGCCGCGCGTGGCCTTCGTGCCGCGCCAGGCCGGGCTGCGGGAGCGCGCCGCCACGCTGCTGCACCTGCGGCCCGGCGCGCGCTACACCGTGCGCGTGGCCGCGCTCAACGGCGTCTCGGGTCCGGCGGCCGCCGCGGGAGCCACCTACGCGCAGGTCACCGTCTCCACCGGGCCCGGGGGTAAGGCCGCCTGCCCCCCTGCCCGCGTCCCCCTCCCCGAGGCCCCAGCGCCTGCGGCCCCCGCGCCCTCCCGGGGCCGCCCCGTCGGTCCAGCAGGAGCCCCGCCCACTCGCCCCAGAGAAGCCCTCTGTGCACGCACCCGGCGCCTCTCCGGGACACGAAGTCACCCCCGGACTTCCCAGCGTCAGTCGCCCTCCCGAGTCTGCAAGAGGGACTGAGAATGCAGGCGTCCCCTTGCTACCCGGCCAGAGGGGAGGCGCGCGGTTCTGTGAGTCTGCTGGAAGCCGCTGGGTGCTCGCCTTTCTCCTGAGCGCCCTGCACAAAGCCGTTGTCCCGCTCACAGATCTGCAATTGGCCTTGCCGCTGACTTCTCAGGGAAAAAGAGGTGGAAAGTCCCTTAATCTCTTACCTTACCTTTAAAAAAGTCAGTAGGAAGCCGAATTTACTTCCTTCTCTCTGTCTGGGGAAGCGGGGTGCCGTCGTGTGTCCCTTGCCTCCATCCCTCGGCCTCTGCATGGCTTTGCTGCGCTGGCCACACCTTTCCTGGTCCCCGGGAAATGGCAAGGAAGCTTGTAGAGTTAGGCTGTAGGGGCAATGGAACGCACCAGCCAACACATCGCTGAGACTGGACATGAGATGAAAGTGAAGACCTGCAGCCTTTTTCCACCACACCTTCACTCCTGACAGTTTCTTTTGATTCGCTTCTCCACTGGCGGGGACCTTCAAGTAATGCTTGTATTCTTTGCAAGAAAGATAAACTAGTGGTATGGTTTCTGACTCTCTTCCTAATCCAGGCGATAGGATCGGTCTGTGACCCTGCTTCTCTGCCTTCTGTGATTCCGCTTCTGTCTTCTGGCAGTTCTGTTGCCGAGAAGTCTGAGGCTAGGGTTGTTTTCATTCTTTTCTACGTAACTGGGACTTATGACATATATATGTATACACACGGATGTTAGAATATTCTTTAACCTACTTAACTTGTTGAAAATAAACTTTTTTTTGTAAATGGAGTTTTGCTCTTGTCACCCAGTCTGGAGTGTGGTGGTGTGATCACAGCTTATGGCAACCTCTGTCTTAAGGGTTCAAGAGATTCTCCCACCTCAGCCTCCCAAGTAGCTGTGATTACAGGTGGGCACTGCCATACCCAGCTAATTTTTGTATTTTTGGCAGAGATGGGGTTTCACCATGTTGGCCAGGCCGGTGTTGAACTCCTGACCTCAAGTGATCTGCCTGCCTCAGCCTCCCAAAGTGCTGGGATTACAGGCATGAACCACCATGCGCCCAGCCAAAAATAATCATTTGACCAATATGGATTTCTTTTGATTGAGTAAACCTTTTGATTTGCACAATTTTTTTTTTTCCTGGAAAAGTTTTCTTCAGGCCAGGCACAGTGGCACAGGCCTGTAGCATTTTGGGAGCCTGAGGCCAGGAGCAACATAGTGAGACCCTGTCGCTACAAAAATTTTTAAAAATTAGCCAGACATGGTGGTGTGTGCCTATAGTCCCTGCTGCTCAGGAGGCTGAAGCAGGAGGATCGCCTGAGCCCAGGAGTTTGAGGCTGCAGTGAGCGATGATTGTGCCACTGCACTCCAGCCTGGGCGACAGAGCCGGACCATGTCTCTTAAAAAAGTTTTCTTCAGCTACTGCTTTGACTAGAACTCTTGATAGCTCAAACATATATCTTATTTAAAATATATCTAAGCCTTAGGTTGTACATTCACTTTCTGATTCTCAAACCTTGTCACTTGACTTCCTTGATCATTTTGAGCTCTTAATCCATTTCCACTGCCATTTGGAGGTTTCCCAACTCATCTGGGTTTCTGGAACAGTGCTGTTTTTTACTGTCTCTATTGTGATTTAACATTTGCCATTGCATTTACATTTTTTAAAATTCCTTTTCGATCGATCTTTCATGTTAGACGGGTATTGTGCCAATGTCGTAAAAAGGTTCAAGGGTGACACATCTCACACATGAGTGTGAATTCCCAATCATCACACCCACAAACTACCAAAGGATCACATTTTTAAGAATTCAGTATAGAAAAAGAAAAAAGCTATAATCTTATTATGCCGACATAAACCACTATTAATATCTTAGAGTATATACTTCCAGAAATGTTTCTATCTTTATCTCTGTATTCATATTTGTAATTATCTACCCATAAAACCCCTTTCATTTTTTGTTTTTGTTTTTTTAAACAAAAATAAAAATTTATTTTATATTTTCTTTTTTAAAATTTTATTTTAGGTGTATTCTATATCCGGCATTTCTCCCCATGTTATCCCTCCCCACCCTCCACCGTCCCTCGCCTACCCCCCAACTGCCCCCAGCGTGTGATGCTCCTCTCCCTGAATCCACGTGTTCTCACTGTTCAACACCCTCCTGTGAGTGAGAACATGCGGTGTTTGGTTTTCTGTTCTTGGGTCAGTTTGCTGAGAACGATGGTTTCCAGATTCATCCAAGTCCCTACAAAGGACACAAGCTCATTGTTTTTTATGGCTGCATAGTATTCCATGGTGTATATGTACCACATTTTCTTTGTCCAGTCTATCATTGATGGGCATTTGGGTTGGTTCCAGGACTTCGCTATTGTACACAGGGCTGCAGTGAACATATGTGTGCATGTGTCTTTATAGTAGAACGATTTATAGTTCTTTGGGTATATACCCAGTAATGGGATTGCTGGAAAACCCCTTTTGTTTTAATACAGTCATGCACCATATGATATTTTGGTCAACAATGGATGGCATATATGATGGTGGTCCCATAAGATTATAATGGAGCTGAAAGACTCCTGTCACATAATGCTTTCTGTTGCAATTGCCTGCAGTATTCAGTACAGTCACAGGCTGTTACCCAGGCTGTACAGGTTATAGCCTAGAAGTGTGATAGGCTATACCATCTAGGTTTGTGTAAGTATACTCTGATGTTTCTATAGCAATGAAATCGCCTAACAACCCATTTCTCAGAACATCTTCCCATCATTTAGCAATCCATGACAGTATATGTAATACTTTTATCTGGGATTTTATATGAGCAATCTTAACTGTTTTGACACAGATGGATTTAAAAGGCGTGTTAAGGAAATAATCTTCTATTTCCACTTTCTTCATAATAATACTAAGCTACTAATCGAGGGCCACTGTATTTGGCACTGTGCAATATGATTTTCTACATTAATTCATTGAAATGGTGCCGGGCGCAGTGGCTCACGCCTGTAATCTCAGCACTTTGGGAGGCCGAGGCAGGCAGATCATTTGAGATCAGGAGTTTGTTGGGGTTTCAGCTTGGCCAACAAGGTGAAACACCACCTGTAGTTAAAAAAAAAAAAAGCCAGGTGTGGTGGCACAAGCCTGCAATCCCAGCTACTGGGGAAGCTGAGGCAGGAGAATCGCTTGAACCCCAGAAGTAGAAATTGCAGTAAGCCAAGGTCATGCCACTGCACCCCAGCCTGGGTAACAGAGTGAGACTCCACCTCAAAAAAAAAAAAATTAAATGAAACTCAGATTGGTCTTGGAACCCAGGTCTGTGTGCCCTCAAAGCCCTGAGCCTTTAACCCCTAGGCCATATAATACTTCTGCTTTTTACTGAACTTTTTCTAAAAATCAGAAATGGATGTTAATTTTATAAAATGCTTCTTAAGCATTTTCAAGATGACCACATTTTTCCCCCTTTGACCTGTCGCTATGATGAATGCTATCAATGGATTTTTCAGTCTGAGCTCTCTGCACTCCTGGATTATACCCTACTGGATACGAGTATATTATTCTTTTGATATTTTGCTGAGTTCATTGGCTTATATTTTAACGTTTTTGTCCATCTACATTTCTTTTTTAAAAATTTTTTATACAAAGAGATCTTGGCATGGAACCATCTGCATTTCTAAGAGGGATTAGTGTTTTGTAGTGTGTTCTTTGTCAAGTTTTGGCACTACGGTGATGCTGGCTTTAGTAAAGGCATCAGGAAAAATTTCTTCTTTTTCTCTGCTCTGGGGTATTTTAATAGCAAATTTATATATTCCTTGAAGGCATGAAAAACTGCCTGGGAAACTTTCTGGGATCTATGCCATTTTTTGGGACAAAGTTTGATATTTTATTTATTTAGTTAGTTTTTGAGATGGAGTTTTGCTCTTGTTGCTGAGGCTGGAGTGCAATGGCACAATCTTGACTCACTGCAATCTCTGCCTCCAGGGTCCAAGTGATTCTCTAGCCTCAGCCTCCCGAAAAGCTGGGATTACAGGCATTCGTGAATGCCTGTAATCCCTTGGCCTATTTTGTATTTTTAGTAGAGATGGAATTTCTCCATGTTGGTCAGGCTGGTCTTGAACTCCTGATCTCAGGTGATCTGCCCACCTCTGCCTCCCAAAGTGCTGGGATTACAGGTGTGAGCTACCATGCCCAGCCAGATATTTTAATTTTAATTTTAATTTTCTTTTTTATTTATTTTTTGAGATGGAGTTTTGTTCTTGTTGCCCCTCCACCTCCCAGGTTCAAGTGATTCTCCTGCCTCAACCTCCCGAGTAGCTGGGATTACAAGCACGTGCCACCACGCCTGACTAATTTTTATATTTTTAGTAGAGACAGGATTTCACCATGTTGGTCAGGCTAGTCTCAAACTTCTGACCTCAGGTAATCTGCCTGCCTCAGCCTCTCAAAATGCCTGGATTACAGGCATGAGCCACCATCCCCAGCTAAGGCTGATATTTTTAATCTTTACTGTAACTTCTTCTTGATCAGTTTTATAAATTTGTGCTTTCCTAGAAAATGTTTTGGTGTTCTTTTTCTAATTTATTATTAGAAATGTATATACATTTCCTGAGTACCTGGAGTTTACTTTTTCTTTCTTCCTGTTGTATGCTTGTGATCTCTCTCTTTTTTTCTTAATTATCCTTGCCAGAAGTTTATTTTATTGGTTATGACACAGAGTCAGCTCTTGAACCTATCAATTCTGTTGCTCTTTTGTCTCTTATTTTATGATTTTTTTTTCTTTTTTTTTTGAGATGGAGTCTTACTCCTTAGCCCAGGCTAGAGTGCAGTGGTGTCATCTCAGCTCACTGCAACCTCCGCCTCCCGGGTTCTAGTGATTCTGTGGCCTCAGCCTCCCAAGTAGCTGGGATTACAGGTGCACGCCACCATGCCCAGCTGTATTTTATGATTATATCTTTATTAATACCACTCTCCTGCTTTCCTGAAAAAATTTTTTTTTTTTTGAGACAGGGTTTCACTCTCTGTCACCCAGGCTGGAATGCAGTGACATGATCTTGGCTCACTGTAACTTCTGCCTCCTGAGTTCCAGCGATTCTCCTGCTTCAACCTCCCGAGTAGCTGGGATTACAGATGTGCACCACCATGCCTGGCTACTGTTGCATTTTTTGTAGAGATGGGGTCTCACTATGTTGCTCAAACTGGTCTTGAACTCCTGACTCAAGCAATTCACCTGCCTTGGCCTCCCAAAGTGCTGGGATTACAGATGTGAGCTACCACGCCCAACCTCAGAAGTCTTTTTCTAGGCAAGTTCAGTGCTCAGTTATTTTTCATTTTAATTTTTTAAAGCTATGAGTTTTCCTCTGAGTATAGCTTTGTCATTTCCAATACATTTGATACATGATATTATCACATTATTAGTAATATGGGTTTTTAAAGGTATAATTCATATAACATAAAATTCACCCTTTTGAAGCATACATTTCAGTGATTTTTCATATATTCACATGGTTGTGCAGCAAGCACTATCTAATTCTAAAACATTTCATTACCCTGAAAGGAAGCTTATTAGTCACTCAGATTCCATCTACCTCCTCTAGCTCTTGGTAACAACTAGTCTTTCTGTTTTTATGGATTTGCCTATTTTAGGCATCTCAATATATGGAATTATGCAATAAGTGAGCTTTCAGGCCTGGCTTCTCTCACTTAGTGTAATGGTTTCAATGTTCACCCATGTTGTAGTATGTATCAGTACTTCATTCCTTTTTATGGCCGAGTAACATTCCATTGCATGGATAGATCACAGTTTTGCTTATCCATTCATCAGTTGCTGGACTTAGGCTGTTTCTACATTTTGGCTATTATAAATAATACTATTGTGAATATTCATATATATATATATGTTTTTGTGTAAATGTATATTTTCAATTCTCATGGCTGTATACCTAGGAGTGGAATTGCTAAGTCATATGGTTATGGACTGAATTATGTTACTTCCAGTTTCATGTGTTGAAACCCTAAACCCTAATGTGACTATATTTGGAGATAGTCCCTTTAATGAGGTAATTAAGGTTAAATGAGATATAAGGGTGGGCCCTAATCCATTAGGACTGGTATCTCTATAAGAAAAGGGAGAGACACCACAGTACACTCACTCTGTGTCCATTTGTGCACAGAAGAAAGGCCACGTGAGAACACAGTGGAAAGGTGACTGGTCAGGAAAATAGCTCTCACCAGATTACAGATCTGCTGAGCACTTGGCCTAGGACTTCTAGCCTCCAGAAGTGTGAGAAAATAGAGTTTTATTAGGAAAGCCATCTTTGTTATTGATTGATTGATTGAGACAGAGTCTTCCTCTGTCACCCAGGCTGGAGTGCAGTGGTGCAATCTCAGCTCAATGCAACCTCCACTTCCCAGGTTCAAGCCATTCTCATGCCTCAGCTTCCAGAGTAACTGGGATTACAGGGGCATGCCACCACGCCTGGCTAATTTTTGTGTTTTTTAGTAGAGACGGGGTTTCCCCATGTTGGCTAGGCAGGTCTCGAACTCCTGGCCTCAGGCAGTATGCCCACCTTGGCCCCCAAAGTGCTGGAATTACAGGTGTGAGGCACCATGCCTAGCCTGAAACTCACCTTTGTTATTAAAGGTCTGTGGTTTCTTATTATTGTAACCCGAGCTGACTAATACATATATAACTTTTTTTTTTTTTTGAGACGGAATTTCACTCATGTTACCCAGGCTGGAGTGCAATGGCGCGATCTTGGCTCACCGCAATCTCTGCCTCCTGGGTTCAGGCAATTCTCCTGCCTCAGCCTCCTGAGTAGCTGGGATTACAGGCACATGCCACCATGCCCAGCTAATTTTTTGTATTTTTAGTAGAGACGGGGTTTCACCATGTTGACTAGGATGGTCTCAATCTCTTGACCTCGTGATCCACCCGCCTTGGCCTCCCAAAGTGCTGGGATTACAGGCTTGAGCCACCGCGCCCGGCCCTACATATAGTAACTTTTTAACTTTTTGAGGCATTATCAACTTTTTCAAAGCCGCTGTACCATTTTACATTTCTGCCTGCAAAGTACAAGGGTTCCAGTTTCCCCACCTCCTCACCAATACTCGTTGTTGTTTGTCTTTTTAACAGTATCCATCCTAGTGGATGTGAGGTGGGATCTCATTGTGGCTTTGATTTGCATTTCCCTAATAACTAATATATCGTTAGTATTTGAACATCTTTTCCTGTGCAGGGTTTTCTTTTTGTCATTAAGTTACAAGATATTATAACTATAGATATGTATTATAGCTACTAGACACTTGTGTTAGTTTCCCAGTGTTGCTGTAACAAGGTGCCAAACACCTACTGGCCTAAAACAAATGTATTGCAACAGACGTCATCAGGGCCACACTGTCTCCGATGGTTCTAGGGGAGGACCCTTCCCTGCTCTTCCAGCTTCTCATGTTTGCTGGCAATCCTTGGTGTTCCTCGGCTTGCACATGCATCACTCTAGTCACACGGCTGTCTTCTCCTGGTGTCTTCACATCATCATCTCTCCATGTGTGTTTTTCTCTGTGTTCAAATTCTCTTTTTCATAAGGCACCAGTCATATTGGATTAGGGCCCACCGTAATGACCTCATTTTAACTTGATTACTTCTGTGAAAATAAGATCACATTCTGAGATGGGGGCTGGTTAGGACTTCAGTGTATCTTTTTCAGACATACTATTTAACCCATACAAACCTTGTCAGATAAATGATTTGTGAATATTTTCTCCCACTCTGTGGCTTGGCTTTCACTTTATTGAGAATGTCCTTTCAATAACAAAAGCTTTTAATATTTTTTCCCCAGAGATGGAATCTTGCTCTGTAGCCCAGGCTGGAGTGCAGTGGTGTGATCTCAGCTCACTGCAACCTCTGCTTCCTGTGTTCAAGTGATTCTCCTGCCTCAGCCTCCAGATTAGCTGGGACTACAGGCACATGCCACTATGCCCAGCTCATTTTTGTACCTTTTTTTTTTTTGAGATGGAGTCTTGCTCTGTCACCAGGCTGGAATGCAGTGGCATGATCTCAGCTCACTGCAGCCTCTGCCTCCCAGGCTCAAGCAATTCCCCTGCCTCAGTCACCAGAGTAGCTAGGACTACAGGTGTGCGCCTCCACGCCCAGCTAATTTTTGTATTTTTAATAGAGATGGGGTTTCACCATGTCGGCCAGAATGTTCTTGATCTCTTGATCTCGTGATCCACCCGCCTCAGCCACCCAAAGTGCTGGGATTACAGGCATGAACCACTGTGCCCAGCCAAAAGCTTTTAATTTTGATGAAGTCTAACTTACCTATTTTTTCTTTGGTTGTTTGTGCTTTTGGTGTCATCGCTAAGAAACCATTGCTTAGTCCAAGGTTAATATTTCTGTGTTTCTTTTTAGTGTTGCAGTTTTGACTCAAATTATTTTAGAGGATGGGCTTTCATTTCTAGATGACTTGCTTTTATTTTGTTTATGTTGCTGATTGTAGTGCTTCATGGAGGTTTGTGCATGTAAAAATTTTTCAACTATTTCATGCTACTTTAAAACAATATGCACTATTTCGTAGTGTAGTTCTTTTTCTCTCACTCTCTTTATGTCTATCTATCTATCTATCTATCTATCTATCTATTTATCTACCTACCTATCTATATGTAGATGCTCCTCAACTTAAAGACAGGCTTATGTCCCATTAAGCTTTAGAGCTTGGTTCACTCAGCAGCTCAAAAGTGTCCTCGAGGACTCAGGTTTTTTCTCTGTCCTCTCTGCCATTCTTATCATATAGGCTGGTTCCCTCATGGTAGCAAGTTGGCTGCAGCAGCTCCAGACATCACATCCTTACCATTCAGAGGCAGAAAAAGAACTGTTTCTTCCTTGCAGGTATCTTTTTAAAAGCAAGAAACTTTGTCTGAATCCCCATCCCCAGCTAACTTCTGTTGGCCTGAAATGGATTATAGGTCCAACCCTAAACCATTCATTGGCAAAGAGAATGAGTGTACACAAATGTCTTAGAACAACCAGAATTTACCCAAGTTACCTATGGGGAGACGGTAGACTCTGAACCAAAAATTCAGCTCAGCTAGCAGGAAAGGGGGACAAGGCTGTCGACTGGGTTTCCAGTACTATCTGCTGCAACTTTGGCCCCACCAGGGTGCTGGCTGATTCCCGTCCCAAATCTACAGCTGGAGAGCTTTTAGATCCATTAGCAGGATTTATCAGGCTTTCATCTACTTATCTCTTTGGAACTGAAATGGAACCATCTTCTACCTCTCTATCCTGGCTGTGTAATGCTCTCCACAAATGTAGCTTTAAAAAAATGATATTCTAGCCTCCCCTTCCCATCTCTGCCCCTGTCTGTATTTGCAAGGAACATTGCCACCTCCTACAATGCTTCACCACTCCTCTCACTTTGCGCTTAGGTCTTTTCTGGGAGCTGCCATCTCAAAGTGAATTTCGGCTGAGAAGCGCCCCTGGGGGACAGGGAAGAGCACTTTTCCTCGAAAGCAGCTCTGCACTAGAGTGCTGGCTGTGCATTGTCCACTTGACAAAGACCTGGCTTTTTTTTTTTAGAGGGTCAGACACTGAGGGGAGGAATAAAGGATTTTTCGAGTTATTTTTAGAATGGGAGGCAATGCCACTCTGTGGGCAGTATAGCCTGGGGGTTTATTACAGTCGCACTTTTTCATCTAGTCCCACTGGCTTGATCGTAAGTAGAAATGTGCCACTCTACTCTCCAGCCCCCATTCTGGCAATCAGCTGTCAAGACTAGTTTATGGTGATGGTGTGGGTTTTCAACTCTTACTGTGTCTCTATGTTTTAATTGGAATTTGGGAAAAACATGCAGTGGAGGCTGATAGATGTATATACCGTCTAAGACTAGAAGCCACATCCACTCCCTTGTCAAAGCCTGAGCCACATACTTCCCGTCTCCAATTCCTTGCCTTATTGCTCTCTGATCTCTGCTTTCCTCAATCCCCCAAAGGCAGCAGGAACGTTCACTTTATGAAAGCCAGAGGGAAATTTGAATCATCATCTTACTCTGTCTCTTCTCGACATAAGACACTGCCCAGCGCCAGCTCCTCTTGCTGGAATGCTGGTGCCAAGTGCTAGCTCAGTCTCTCATACACATTACTTTGTAAAATTCCCACAACACGCCTAGGAGGTGTCATCATTGTTCCCATTTTACACATGGGGAAACTGAGGCTCAGGGAGTAAGATCACTTGCTTGTGGACCAATAGTGGGCTCACCACCAGAAAAGTCAGGAGGGAACCTTCCTAAATGTTCTCTTCCCGGGCTTCCATCACCTTGCTCACCCGTGGTTTTCCTCCTGCCTCTCTGGCTCCTTTTTGTCCAACTTCTCTTCCTTTGCCTGTTTCTTAAATGCTGGCGTTTCTCAGACTTAGTCCCTAAAAGCTTTTCCTCTTCTCTTTCTTGGCGTTTTCCCTGGACAGTTTCATCCCTTTACCTTCTGATAGCTCCTGCATCTCCATCTTTCTCTCAGACACCTTTTCGGAGCCCTGGAACCATTTCTTCCACTGCTTTCCTGGCATCTTCTCTTGGAAACCTCTTTGCTGAACACAAACCCCAGGCGTTATTACCTCCTGTACATGCGTATGTGTGTGTGTGCTGCTGTTCACCTGACATTATCTAGACTAGCAATTTCAACGTGTCTGCACACTGGAATCACCAAGAAACTTAAATAAAACAACGAATTCCTGAGCTCCAGCCTACAGAGGCAATGACTTGTTTGCTCTGGGCTGTGACCTGGGCATCAAATTTTTTTATTGTAAAAAACACATAAAATGTATCATCTTACCTATTTTATGTGTATAGTACAGTATGTTAACTAGATATGTTGTTCAGTGGATCTCTATAACTTTTTCTTTTCCTTTCCTTTTTTTTTTCTTTTTATTTTTTGAGATGGGGCCTTGCTGTACTGCCTAGGCTGGAGTACAGTGGCAGCCTTGACCTTCTGGGCTCAGGCTATCCTCCTACCTCAGCCTCCCACATAGCTGGGACCACAGGTGTGTGTCACCATGCCCACCTAATTTTTTGATTTTTTGCAGAGACAGGGTCTCACTTTGTAGTCCAGGCTGGTGTTGAACTCTTGGGCTCAAGTGAGCCTCCCACCTTGGCCCTCCCAGAGTGCTGAGATTACAGGCGTGAACTACAACACCCGGTCTTTAGAACTTTTTCATCTTGCAAAGCTGTAGTTCTATATCCATTCAACAGCTCCCCTTTACCCCCCCCCCCGCCCCCACCGACCCTCTCGTGGCAACTACCATTTCTACTTTCCTTTTCTTTCTTTTTTTTTTTTTTTTAAGACTCAGTCTCGCTCTTGTCCATCAGGCTGGAGTGCAATGGCGCAATCTTGGCTCACTGCAACCTCTGCCTCCTGGGTTCAAGTGATTCTCCTGCCTCAGCCTTCCAAGTAGCTGGGATTATAGGCGCTTGTCACCACGCCTGGCTAATTTTTGTATTTTTTGTAGAGACAAGGTTTCCCCTTCGTTGGTCAGGCTAATCTTGAACTCCTGACTTCAGGTGATCTGCCTGCCTCAGCCTCCCAAAGTGCTGGGATTACAGGCGTGAGCCACCATGCCTGGCCTCTTTTTCTTTTTTTTTTTTGAGACTAAGTTTTACTTTTGTTGCCCAGGCTGGAGTCCAATGGTGTGATCTCGGCTCACCGCAACCTCCACCTCCGAAGTTCAAGCGATTCTCCTGCCTCAGCCTCCCGAGTAGCTGGGATTATAGGCATGTGCCACCATGCCCAACTAATTTTGTATTTTTAGTAGAGATGGGGTTTCTCCATGTTGGTCAGGCTGGTCTCGATCTCTCTACTTCAGGTGATCCGTTGGCCTCGGCCTCCCAAAGTGTTGGGATTACAAGTGTGAGCCACGTCGCCTAGCCTTTTTTTTTTTTTTTTTCTTTTTTTTTTTGGGACGGAGTTTCGCTCTTGTTACCCAGGCTGGAGTGCAATGGCGCGATCTCGGCTCACCGCAACCTCCGCCTCCTGGGTTCAGGCAATTCTCCTGCCTCAGCTTCCTGAGTAGCTGGGATTACAGGCACGCGCCACCATGCCCAGCTAATTTTTTTTTGTATTTTTAGTAGAGACGGGGTTTCACCGTGTTGACCAGGATGGTCTCGATCTCTTGACCTCGTGATCCACCCGCCTCGGCCTCCCAAAGTGCTGGGATTACAGGCTTGAGCCACCGCGCCCGGCCGCCTTTTTTTTCTTTGTTTTTTGAGTCAGGGTGTCACCCTGTCAACCAGGCTAAAGGGCACTGGTGCAATCTTGGCTCACTGCAACCTCTGCTTCCAGGGTTCAACTGATTCTCCTACCTCAGCCTCTAAAGTAGCTAAGATTATAGATGTCTGCCACCATGCCTGGTTAACTTCTGTATTTTTAGTAGAGACAGGCTTTCGTCACATTGGCCAGACTGGTCTCAAATTCCTGGCCTCAAGTGATCCGCTTGCCTTGGCCTCCCTAAGTGTACTGGGTTTACAGGCGCGAGCCACTGGGTTTACAAGCATGAGCCACTGCGCCTGGCCTACTATTCTACTTTCTGTTTCAAAGAGTTTGACTGCTTTAGATACCTCACATAAGTGGAATCATGCAGTATTTGTCTTTTTGTGACTGGATTATTTTCCTTCGCATAATGTCTTCAAGGTTCATTCATATTGTGGCATATGACAGAATTTTCTTCTTTTTAAGGATTGAATAATATCCTATTGTGTATATACACCATATTTTCTTTATCCATTGATCTACTTATACATTTAGGTTGCTTCCACCTCTTGGCTACTATGAATAATGCCCCAGTGACCATGGGTGAGCAATATCTCTTCAAGACCTGATTTCAGTTCTTTTGGATATATGCCCAGAATCAGGATTGCTGGATCATATAGTAACTATAATTTTTTGAGGAACCTCCATATTGTTTTCCATAGCAGCTGCACCAATGACATTCCTACCAATGATGTACAAGGCTTCCAATTTCTTCATGTCCTTGCCAACACTTGTTTGTTCTTTATTTTTGGTAGTGGTCATCCTAAACGGTGTGAGGTGATATCTCATTGTGGTTTTGGTTTGCATTTCCCTGATGATTAATGATATTATGCATCTTTTCATGTACTTCTTGGCCATTTGTATATCTTTTTTTTTTTTTTTTTTTATGAGGCAGAGTTTCACTCTGTTGCCCAGGCTGGAGTGCAATGGTGCAATCTCAGCTCACCTCCGCCTCCCAGGTTCAAGCAATTCTCATGCCTCAGCCTCCCAAATAGCTGGGATTACAGATGCATGCCACCACACCCAGCTAACTTCTGTATTTTTAGTACAGACAGCATTTTACTGTGTTGGCCAGGTCGGTCTCGAACTCTTGACCTCAGGTGATTCACCCTCTTGGCCTCCCCAAGTGCTGGGATTACAGGCGTGAGCCACTGCACCTGGCCTGTATCTTTTTTGAAGAAATGTCTACTCAGGCTGGTCAGAGTGCAGTGTTGTTTACAGCTGATTGATCACATCCAGCTATAGATTCCTTTGTTCCTTCTCCACTCTCACTGCCTCACCTGATAGCCTAAAAAAAAGTCTACTGAAGTCCTTTGTCCATTTTTAAACGGAGTTATTTGGTCTTTGCTATTGAGTTCTAGACAGTCTTTATACATTCTGGATATTAACCCCTTAGAGATATGGTTAGCAACTATTTTCTCTCATTTCAAAGATTGCCTCTTTACTCTGATTATTGTTGCCTTTGCCCTGCAGAATTTTAAAAGTTTGATGTCGTCTCATTTGTCTATTTTTGTTTTTCCCACCTGTGCTTCTGGTGTCATATCCAAGAAATCATTCATTGCCGAATCCAGTGTTATGAAGCTTTTCCCCTGTGTTTTCTTCTAGGAGTTTAATCATTTCAGATCCTATATTTAGGTCTTTAATCCATTTTGAGTTCATTTTTGTGTATGATATAAGGTGAGGGTCCAACTTCATTCTTTTTTTTTTTTTTTTTTTTGAGACGAAGTTTTGCTCTTGTTACCCAGGCTGGAGTGCAATGGCGCGATCTCGGCTCACTGCAACCTCTGTCTCCTGGGTTCAGGCAATTCTCCTGCCTCAGCCTCCTGAGTAGCTGGGATTACAGGCACGTGCCACCATGCCCAGCTAATTTTTTTTTTTGTATTTTTTTTTTTTTTTTAGTAGAGATGGGGTTTCACCATGTTGACCAGGTTGGTCTCCATCTCTTGACCTCATGATCCACCCGCCTCGGCCTCCCAAAGTGCTGGGATTACAGGCTTGAGCCACCGCGCCCGGCCCCCAACTTCATTCTTTTACATGTGGATATCCACTGTTCTCAGTGCCATTTGGTGAAGAGACTATCCTTTCTGCATAGCATAACCTTGGTACCCTTGTGGGAGATCATTTGATCATATATGGAGAGGAGTTACTTCTGGGCTCTGTATTCTGTTTCATTGGTCTGTATGTCTGTACCATATTTTTTTGATTTCTGTAGCTTTGAAATATGTTTTGATGTCAGGAAGTGTGAGGACTCCACCTTTGTGTGTGTGGGTAGGTTTTGTTGTTGGTTGGTTTTTGTAAATAATGGAGTCTCACTGTGTTGCTCAGGCTGGTCTCAAGCGATTCTCCCACCTTGGCCTCCCAAAGTGCTGGGATTAGAGGTGGGAGCCACTGCCTCTGACCCAGCTTTATTTTTCCTTCCCATGATTGTGTTGACTATTCATGCTCCTTTCAGATTCCATGTGAATTTTAGGACATTTTTTCTATGTCTGCAAAAAAATACCTGAGATTTTGATAGGATTGCATTGAATCTGTAGTTCACTTTTAGTAGTAGGGACATTTTAACAATATTAAGTGTTCTATTCCACAAACACAGGATGCCTTTCCAATTATTTGTGTTTTCTTTAATTTCTTTCAGCAATATTTTGTAGTTTTCTGTATGAAAGTCTTTCAACCCTTTGGTTAAGTTTATTTCTAAGTATTTTATTATTTTTGATGCTATTATAAGTGGGACTGTTTTCCTAATTTTCTTTTTGAATTGTTCATCATGTATAGAAACACAACTAATTTTTGTGCATTGGTTTTGTATTCTGCAACTTTGCTGTATTTGTTTATTAGTTTTAAATTTTATTTTATTTTTTTGAGATGGAGTTTTGCTCTGTTGCCCAGGTTGGAATGCAGTGGTGTGATCTTGGCTCACTGCAACCTCCCCTCCAGGTTCAAGTGATTCATCAGCCTCAGCCTCCTGAGTAGCTGAAATTACAGGCATGTGCCACCATGCCTAGCTAATTTTTGTATTTTTAGTAGAGAGAAGGTTTTGCCATCTTGGCCAGGCTGGTTTCGAACTCCTGAACTCAAAGTGATCCACCCACCTCGGCCTCCCAAAGTGCTGGGATGATAGGCATGAGCCACCATGCCTGGCCTAAAAATTCTGTGTGGAATCTTTAGGGTTTTCTACATATCAGATCATGTCATCTGTAAACAGAGATAAATTTCCTGCTTCTTTTCCAGTTTGGATGCCTTTTATTTCTTTTTCTTGCCTAACTGCTCTGGCTAGAACTTCTGGTATTATGATGAATAAAAGCGATGAGAGCAGACATCTTGCCTTTTTCCTGACGATGGAGGGAAGGCTTCCAGTCTTTCACCATTGGGTATAATGCTCACTGTAGGCTTTTCATATATGGCCTTTATTCTTTTGGGATAATTTCCTTCTATTTCTAGTTTGTTGAGTGTATTACCACTTGACCAGACCATTGGAATCGTTAAGTAGCAGGTCTTCCTGCCCCTAAATGCTCTCTTATGTCTCCAAGCTGCAGCAAGTGTAGAAAGAGCCTGCAGCCTTAGAGCCAACCACCGTGAGAGAAGCTGGGGTGCAGGCAGTGGGCAAGTAGCAGAAGGCCTAATGCTTTTCCCTCTAGGGACAAAGAAGAAAAAGGACTATGGGGGCAGAGAGACCTCTTTCCTCCCGTCCCACAGACTCCTCCCCTTTGGCCACGCCTCGCAGGCTGTTCCCTAGCCCCGCCCACAGCCCCTGAGACCACGCCCCAGGCCTCTCTTAGCCCCCTCCCATAGCCCCGCACACTGCTCCCTCTTCCCCCACCCCAAATCCTGCCACGTAGGGGGTCAAGGTGGAGAATACCATGTTACTTACTTTCAGCGCCCTGGGAAGAGGATGAGATCCGCAGGGACCGAGTGGAGCCCCAGAGCGTGTCCCTGTCGTGGCGGGAGCCCATCCCAGCCGGAGCCCCTGGGGCCAATGGCACGGAGTACGAGATCCGATACTACGAGAAGGTGAGTACGTGTCTGGGAGGGACCTGGAGCCTGGCCCGCACCTGTCCCCCACCCCGGGCTTCTGGTTCTTCAGGCCGTCCTCCCAGCAAAAGCCCTTGTTACTGCCTTTGTAAACATAACTGCCCTCTCCTAGGGGCTCCAGGCTGGAGTCTCTCTCACCTTCCCCGGACTCCTGCTCTTCCTCTCTCCGCTCAGATCTGTCTCCATCACCAACCATTTCCATTGTTCGCACATCACCTAGTGTTTCAGTTGACAAAGAGATTTCTCTGGGGCTTGGTCCAGATTTTGTGTGGCTGAATCTTATACGTACCATTTGTAGAGCCCTTGTAAAGAAAAAGGACACAGAAAGATCATATCATTTCTAATTTTACAAAAATGCGTGCACGTGGAGCACATTGCTAGGTGTGGTGGTGTGCTGGTAGATGTTTAGCAGCCAGCTTTCCAGAACAATAAATGTATGAGTTATTATAATTTTAGTGATACAAAAAATGTGTAGCACAGCATTTACGGTGATAATAAAATATATACAGAACCCTTGATTGTGAACTCCATATAGCCAATTGATCCCCATAGGATACTTGTGCTGATTTTTGCTGACCTCTTGTGTCTGTTGTCAATCTGTGGCTGCAGCTTAGCTGTGATGCAACAAATGGAGTCACATTCCAATCTGCTCATTTCCCCATATTATCTTTTTATTTATTTTTTTATTTTAAAACAGAGTTTCGTTCTTGTTGCCCAGGCTGGAGTGCAGTGGCATGATCTCAGCTCACTGCAACCTCTGCCTCCTGGGTTCAAGCGATTCTCCTGCCTCAACCTCCCAAGTAGCTGGGATTAGACCCCAGCCACTACATCTGGCTAATTTTTGTATATTTAGTAGTGATGGGGTTTCATCACGTTGGCCAGGCTGGTCTCAAACTCCTGACCTCAGGTGATCCACCTGCCTCAGCCTCCCAAAGTGCTGGCATTACAGGCATGAGCCATTGTGCCTGGCCAATTTATTTTCTTTAAATCTATATGTAAGCTACCGTTAAACTGTTTCTCACCTTGGTACAAATTATATTCACTAAAGTGAAACCTCTTTCAGCTTCTACCTGTGTCAGAACTTCACTCACTCCTCAACAACATGAGGGACTTCTTTGCTGAATCAGATAATAGATTTTGAATACTACAAGTCTGTTGAGAGCTGTGAGTGTTGGGGCTGAGCGGGAAGGAGGAGAGAGTCCTGAGTCACTGCTGGGTGTCTGACCTGGGTAACCCAGAGTATGGGGTACCACTGACTGAGATGAGAAGCATTGAGTTGAAAGGGCAGGCTTGGGGCAAGATGATGAACCTGGTTTTGCTCATGTAGCATTCAGGGGACCTTGTGGGACACCTAGGTGGACTTACAGATCTGAAGCTCAAGGGAGAGGCCTGGCCTGGAGAGAGAGAGAGAGAGAAAGAGAGAGAGAGAGATTGTGGGTTCTCAGCACAGAGACAGTAGCTGTAGCCAGGTGATTGGAGGAGAAGAACAAGGAGGGCACTGAGAAGAGTGGCCAGGACAAAGCCCTGAGGAATGCTGATATTTAGGGGACAGCATCAAAGGACGCTGGGAAGGGGCTAGGTATGCAGCAGGTGCTTAGAAAGGACTCACTGAATGGACATTGGGAATCAGGGCATAGACAAGAGTCCCAAGTCTGAGCTGGATGGATGCTCCCAGGCCATTAGCCAGGGAGTGTGAATTTGTTGGGCATGAAAACCCTCAAAAACAGGAGCAAGGGCCAGGCTCAGTGGCTCTCGCCTGTAATCCCAGCACTTTGGGAGGCCAGGCAGGAGGATGGCTTGAGGACAGACGTTCAAGAGCAGCCTGGGCAATAAAGTGAGACTCCTACCTTTACAAAAAAGAAATTACCCAGCATGGTGGTGTGCGCCTGTGGTCCCAGCAACTTGGGATGCTGAAGCAGGAGGATTGCTTGAGCCCAGGCAGCCAAGGCTGCAGGGAGCAGTGATTGCACCACTGCACTCCAGCCTGGGCAACAGAGCAAGACCCTGTCTCAAGAAAACCCACCAAAACCCCAAAGCAATAAAAAAGAAGGAACAAGGCCAGGAGTGGTGGTTCATGCCTGTAATCCCAGCACTTTGGGTGGCCAAGGTGGTGGATCACCTTAGGTCAGGAGTTCGAGACTAGGCTGTCCAACATGGCGAAACCCATGGTGGCCGGCGCCTGTAATCCCAGCTCCTCGGGAGGCTGAGGCAGGGAGAATTACTTGAACCCAGGAGTCGGAGGTTGCAGTGAGCTGAGATTGGACCACTGCACTCCAGCCTGGGTGACACAGCGAGACTCCATCTCAAAAAAAAAAAAAAAGGAACAAGTATAAAAGGGCTATATTTGAAAGGCTTCAGGGCTGTCTCAAGGAGCCTGCCGAGCTGAAGCCCTGCTGGGCCGCTGGGCCTGGGGGCGGTATCTGGCAGCCCCTCTCTGGCACCACATGCTTCTTATCTCAATCTCAACCTCTCTCTACACACCAGTCCAGCCCGTGCTGCAGAGGGGCCTGCTCATAGCGTGTCGCCAACGGCCAATGTCGTTGCTCCTTCCTCCTCCCTGCCCCTAGCCTGCCCTACCCCCTAGGTCCTAAAGCTGCTGCTTCTCTGTCTTTCAATGGACTGTTGAGCGGCCTAGAAGAGAGATTCTGATTGGCCCAGCTTGGGTCAAAGTCTGTCCCAATTCCTGAATGGTATGGCCAAAGAACTGGAGCCACAAATTATCAGCGGGGAGAGGAAACTTCTGGGGCTGTGGATGTGGCAGGGGCTCTAATAAGGTGGGGGCAGGGATGAAATGATGGGAGGAGTGTCTCTAGTATGCCATCGTCAGGTGTGTTGGGGTGGAGTGGGGGCACCGTGATGTCGAGAAGTCAGCACAGGCTCTGCAGGGCTTCAGAGGGTGCACTGGCGCTTTCCTTGATGTGAACCTCACCTAAAAAGGAGATGGAAATTCTGGCTCCGAGGGGCTGTTGTGAGGCTCACGGGAGGTTGAGCTTGTAAAGGGTCTCCTGCAGAAGCTGGCCCTGAGTAGGCGCTCATCAGTGACAGCTCCAGCTGGGGCCTTGGGGGAGTCTTTACCCCTCTGAGCTGGGTTTCCTTATCTCTGAAACAAACAAACACACAAGATAATCATTTCTGTCCTCAGAGCCATGAAGGACAGTTGTGAAAATCAGACGTCAAGGAAGGAAAAGCCTTGTGAGCCATTGCAGGCCATCGTGGGTCAAGACTCATTCTCTCACTCTGTCCTCTGAGGCTTCAGGCCTGCCTAGGGCACTGGCCCAGCTCAGCCTGGACTGACAGGCCCTGGTGGCCCCCATCCTATCGTTCCCCCGGAAGGAGGATCTGGTGTCTTCTCTAAAATTTCCCTCATGCAGAGGTGGGGCTATTCTCAGCTGCAAGTGCCACTGAGTGTGGGTGGGAGCTTGTGGTGAAGACAGGGGCTAAGGAGCCAAGGAAAAGATCCCTGGGATCCCCCAAGACGATTGGGGTTGGGTTTTCCCACTCAACCCACATGTGCTTCTCCTGCCTCCCTGCTCCTTTCACCCTTCGTTCTCCTAGAACAGCGGGTCTGGTGCTGGTGGGCTTCACTTCTCGATCTCTTTCCAGGGTCAGAGTGAGCAGGCTTACTCCACGGTGAGGACAGGGGCGCCCACAGTCACCGTCACCAACCTGAAGCCGGCTACCCGCTACGTCTTTCAGATCCGGGCTGCTTCCCCAGGGCCATCCTGGGAGGCCCAGAGCTTTAACCCCAGCATTGAAGTGCAGACCCCGGGGGAGGGTAAGTAGTGTGTGTGAGTGGACAGGGACCTGGACAGAGAGAACCCTGCCTGGGACCGAGGCAGGGAGACAAATAGATGGGCAGAGTTATCTGGAGTTATCTGCGCAGTTCAGGGAGCCTGCAGAACAGTTTAATTGCAGCCTAATTAATTAATGACTTTGGAATCCACTGACTAATGCCTATCCACCAACATGAATTAGATTGGGAGCCTGTCCTGGAGGAGCTCACAGGAGAGGCTACAAGGGTTTCTGAACAGCTACAACCCATGTCTCGGCTGGATAGAAACTCAGTTTGAATAGAGACCCAAACACAGGACACTGTCCCTCTCCCCACTAGGCCTTAGAGCATGATGCTGACTACATCGAAGGTTGACAGACATGAAGGGGTTGCGTTACAGTGATAAACACAACAAATAAGGATTGCGGCTGGGTGCGGTGGCTCACGCCTGTAATCCCAGCACTTTGGGAGGCTGAGGCAGGTGGATCACCTGAGGTCGGGAGTTTGAGACCAGCCTGGCCAACATGGCAAAATGCCGTCTTTACTAAAAATACAAAAATTAGCCAGGTGTGGTGGTGGGCGCCTGCAATCCCAGGTACTTGGGAGGCTGAGGCACAAGAATCATTTAAACTTGGGAGGCAGAGGTTGCAATGAGCCAAGATGGTACCATTGCACTCTAGCCTAGGCGACAGAGTGAGACTCTGTGTGGAAAAAAAAAAAAAAAAGAAGAATTACACATTTTAAGTGGGTAAATCACATGGTATGTGAATGATATCTCAATAAAGCTATTGTCAAAACCAAACACAAACTGGACATTGAAGATCCTCATCTGAAAACATCTCTGGCTTCTCCACAATATTGTTCTTTCCTCCCTCCTCCTTTACTTCCCTCCCCTGGTTCCTCTCCCCACCCACTCCCCAGTTCCCTGATGTGTGCAGAGCAGTTTAGCTTGTTGCTTTGCCTGCTGCTAACCCGGCCCTCAGGATCTCACCTCTATCTACCCTGAGCAGCTCATGGAAATATTTTCCTGCACAAAGGCAGTTCCCCCTAAGAGCCATTCTGGCAGCAGCTGTCAAGATAATAATTCTTTCCAACCTGCTACATGACTCTAATCCAAGATAGGAGGATCTCTGAGCCCGAAGGGAGGAGAAGATAAAATGTTGAGGGGCTCTGAGTTCTGGGAAGGAAGACTACACTTCTCGCCTGAGTGTGAAAAGTGTCAGACCTCGGCCAGGTGCTGGAAAGGGGAGATTACAGCTGGGGAACATTTGAATGTGTACAGATGGGCAGGGAGGCATTTGGGGGAGAGGGAGCCACCTGAACAAAGGGGGCAGATTTGGCTGGAGTGGGCATGGTGGGGGCAGGAGCTGGGGGCTGTCAGTGGAGAAGGCCTGATAGTCTCCATTTATCGGGTGCCTCTCAGTGAGTAGAGACTCCTGAGATCCCAGCCTCCCTTCCTGTGGCCATGGCTATGGTTCTGCCAATCTGCAGAGCGTGGTTTCCCATCGGCCATGTCTCCAAATTGAGATTTGTTGTTGTTGTTGAGATAGGGTCTCACTGTGTCACCCAGGCTGGAGTGCGGTGGCACAATCGTAGTTCACTGCAGCCCCAACTTTCCAGGATCCTCCAAGTAGCTGAGACGACAGGCACTCGCCACCATGCCTAGCTAATTTTTTAGTTTTGGGGGGGTCTCACTATGTTGCTCAGACTGATTTCAAACTCCTGGGCTCAGGTGATCCACTCGGCCTTCCAAAGTGCCGGGATCACAGATGTGAGCCACCACCCCTGCCTTCCAAACCAGGATCTTTTTTCTTTTTTAAAAAATAGAGATGGAATCTTGCTATGTTGCCCTGACTGGTCTCAAACTCCTGGGCTCAAAGCAGTTCTTCCGTCTTGGCTTCCAAAAGTGTTAGGATTACAGGCATGAGCCACCATGCCTGGCCCCAAATCAGGGTCTTGGTGAAGGCTTATGCTTCACCACTGTACTAGTTACCTATTGCTGTATAACAAGTTGCCCCAGCATCTAGCAGGTGAAAACAACAAATATCTACAATCTCATGTTTCCACGGGTCAGTAATATAGGTGCCTCTCAGCTAGGTGCCATGATTCAGGGTCTTTTCCAAGGCTGCTGTCAAGCTGTCCTCAGGGGCTGTGATCATCTCGGGGCTTAGCTGGGGGAGAGTCCGCCTCCTTGCTTAGGGTCTTGCTGGCTGCTGCTGAGGCCTACTGTTTCTTGTCCCATGGGCCTCTCCTTAGGGCTGCCCACCACAACCACTCAGTTCTTCCAGAGACTGTGAGCCAGGGAGAGGGCACCCAAGACAGAAGCCATTCGTCTTGTTTCCTGATCTTGGAAATGACATCCCAATACTCTTGCCATATTCTGTTCATCACAAGTGAGTCCAGCCTACACTCCCGGGGAGTGGATACCAGGAGGTGGGAATGCCATCTCAGAGGCTGCCCGCTGCTGCCATCTTTCTCTCACTCCCCATTTCTGTGTCCACATGGATGCCTCATTTCAAACAGCTCTTGGCAACTCTGATCCCCTCTGTCCCTGCCCAGACCCTCAGCCCTCTTTACCTCTGGAAACCTGGGCTCTGAAATGCCCTCTTTGACTTTAGAATTTTGGGCCTCTAATTCTCTTCTTTTGTTCCTCCTCACTTGCCCTGTGACATTCCAAAGACAGCTCATTGGGTCCAACTCATATCCCAGGCTTTTAGTTCCTGTGGGCCTCACATCTATCTCTACCCAGCTCCTGCAGATGATCTCATCAGAAATACTCCCCAACTCTGCCAGCCCTCATTCCCTGGACGTCTTCCTGCGCCCAGCTGCTAGTCTCCAGACCTGGACCATTCTCCTCCCCGTGTCCCACGCAGAGGCTGCCTGCAGGCATGTACTTTTCCAGTCTCAGTTCAGCCTTCAGGGCCACTTAGTACTCTTCCCATTCCTAACAGTTACTCCAAACCTTCACCTCTCTCAAGCACCGCTTCTGCATCCTCACTCCCACCTTGTCAGACACCCTCATTCCTTTTCTTCTTGGACAGGAACTCTCTCCACTGCTCCCTGTTGCCCATAGGAGAAAGTTTATACTCCTTAGCTTAGCACTCAAGGCCCTCCAGGTTCTTCTCCCCCAGTTCCCTCCATCTTCCCACCCTCCAGCTTCCTATCTGCCACTCTCCGCCTTCATGCAGTCTGTTTCCCTGCCACATGGGAAGACTTGCCATTTTCAGACCCAGCGTGTGTGTCTAAGCACATCAGGAATCCTTCCATCCTCCAGGTCCAGTTCCGATGGCACCTTTTTTGTGAAGTCTTCCTCATTGGCTTTAGGAAGAAATTATTGCGCCTCTGCTCAGCTCTGCTCATTTCTGTTTCTTTTTTCATTCTACAATTAAGATTGTTGTTTCTGTCACACCCATGGGCCCATGCACCCCTCCAGATTCATCACCATCTCCTCAGTACTAATGCACACCGGGCACGTAGGTTGGATGAATGGATGGATCGATTGAATAGGCCAATTGGTTAGATCTATGAGTAGGGCTGAGAGCAAGCGTCCTCTAGGCTGCTCTCTTGGGGGAAAAGTTCAAAGCAGCTTTGGAATCAGACAGAGAGTTTTGGAGTCATGCTTAAATCTTAGGTTCACCACTTTTTAGCCATGTGACCTTGGGCAAATTATGTAACTTCTCTACCTCAGTTTCCTCAGCTGTAAGATGGAGACAGTAATACCTTCCTGGATTATTGTGATGATGAAACAAGACTATAGTTAAGGCACATGGCCCAGCATCTTGAATGGAGTAAGGTGCTGTTACCATTAGCCCTTTTTATTATTGTTGGTGGATGGTCTGGATTGGGGGTAGGGATCTCAGAGCAGAGGCCATTCCTCCTGCAGAGTGACTTTGAGTCTCTCTCACTGCCCATCCAAAAGGCATAGAGGGAGGCCTGGCCCCGCCTGTCTGGACTCCTGCTTCTCTCTCTGAGCAGGGGCTGGGCTGACCTGGAGGTGTCCTGCCCTGGGAGCAGAGGAAGCTCTTGGGACTCCAGGTGCCACTGTGGTCAGTGGGACTGCCTTGGTGGCTCCGTGGCTGTGCCAAGTGCAGAGGCTGTGGGAATCCTGCTACAGGGTGAGGATAGGAGTCTGCCCTGGGGCTTGCCCAGGAGCCAGGTCCTCTGCCGACCTCAACCTCGTGATTTTCCTCCCAGCTGCCTCAGGGTCCAGGGACCAGAGCCCTGCCGTTGTCGTCACCGTAGTGACCATCTCGGCCCTCCTCGTCCTGGGCTCCGTGATGAGTGTGCTGGCCATTTGGAGGAGGTAGGTGGCTGGCCCAGCCTGGGTGACCCCTGGTGGGTCATGTCCCCATGCACATTAACATGTGCTCACAGGCATCCCTGTCTGCCTGCTTTGCACACATGCAGATCTGCAGCACCCTCGTGCACACTGCTGTGCAGATACAGGTGTGTGTCGTCTGGCCCCTCCCCCCACTCACGGCTCATGCGGCAGCCAGCACTGCAGCTAGCTCAGCCGCTCTGGGATGAAGGGGATTTAGCGCCTTAACTCATTAAATGTCAGAAGGCATCACCGAGGAAGGCATCAAGCTCCGGCTGCTCCAGTGTGATTAGGATTCTCCTGAGGCGCTCAGAGGCCCCCAGCCCCTGCCCCTGGGCCTCTTGAGGCCCTTGAACACAGGAAAAAGGGGAAAAGGCAGAAATTGTGTGTATGTATATGTGTGGGAGGAGCAGGACAGAGAGGGCAATTCATAAAGCAGAAACCTCCCACTCCCACCAGAAAGAAGCTTGCAGGAGGGTGAGCAGAGAAAGGGGATAGGAGGAAGGGGAAAGACCTAGAGCTTGAGTTGGCTTGAGTCTGGTTCAGAGAAGATTCTAGTCCTTTTGCAGGCAGCAGAGGCCTCCTGGCATGTATCCCCTCTTCTCCCCAGGGCCGCACTCTGCTGCAGGCAGAGTCGTCCTAGATGGGTCCCAGGCTGGGCTGAAGTCAGCAGACTGGAGAGGTTGGAAAGTCTGCATGAGATGGGCTGGAGTGGAGAAGCAGATGAGAGGTGGGTGGGCTGCGGAGCCACATCTCAGTGTCGTGGAACTGCCTGGTGGCTGGAAGGACAGTGGGCATTCATTTGGCACTGGCTATTTGCTTGGCCTTGATTGAGGCACTGAAAGTGACTGAGTGGGAGAGAACACTGTCTCGCTAGTCTGGGAGCCAGCTCTGCCTGGGCCAGGCGAACCAGGAAGGCAGAACAAGAATAGAGTGCTCCTTGCTCATGGAGCATGCAGGTCCCTGTGCTGGCTCCGTTGGAAAAGCAGGGATGAACAGGTGCCGCGAGTACCTCATCCTGGCTTTGCACTGAGGGGCTCTGAGAGGCAGAAGGAGGAAAGGGAGACAAGGAAGCCAAGAGCCCCTCTTTCAAGCAGAGGCTCTGCAGGTCAGGAGCACCCTGGAGGTAGGTGCCCTACAGAGGCAGAGCAAGCCCGGGCAGGATTCCAAACCCCAAATCCAGCTGC
This sequence comes from Sapajus apella, assembly GCF_009761245.1. Lineage (NCBI taxonomy): Eukaryota > Metazoa > Chordata > Mammalia > Primates > Cebidae > Sapajus > Sapajus apella. The sequence goes on along the minus strand of NW_022437002.1, from coordinate 9,707,073 downwards.
ACCGAAATGGGGAGTGCAGAGGGGTAGAGAGACGTTCTTCTCCAGCAGGCATGTCCCAGCCAGGCAGGCCTCTTAGGCCAACCTGCTCTGTGCCGTGGTCCCTCACCTCCAATCTCCCTCCTGTCCAGTCCACCCTGGCTTGCCCACTTCTCACTCAGCCATGTGGTCCAGTGGAAGCTTTTCTCCTCTCCTCACCATGTACCCTCTTTCGCTCCTCCGTCCATTCAGCCTTCCCCACCTCATCTCCACGCATCTCTCCTGGATGTTGCCCCTCATTCATGGAAGCCCTGTCACCACCTTGGGTGACTTCAGTAGCTGCTGGACAGCCTGTCCCCCTGCTTGCCTCTCGGTTCTTTGGCTTCTCGTTCCCGAGGATCATCCCTTCTGTTCCTCCTGACCATCCCCCTAGAATGTTTCACATCAATACTTTTTTTTTTTTTAGATGGAGTCTTGCTCTTGTCACCCAGGCTGGAGTGCAGTGACGTGATCTCAGCTCACTGCAGCCTCTGCCTCCCCCGTTCAAGTGATTCTTTTGCCTCAGACTCCTGAGTAGCTGGGACTACAAGCCTGTGCCACCATATCCAGCTAATTTTTTTTTTTTTGTATTTTTAGTAGAGATGGGGTTTCACCATGTTGGCCAGGCTGGTCTTGAACCCCTGACCTCAGGTGATCCATCACCCTTGGACTCCCAAAGTGCTGGGATTATAGGCGTGAGCCACCATGCCCGACCTCACCCCAGTACTTAATCCAGTTCCACTCTTGGCCTGCAGACACCCTGTCTTTGCAGCTTGCTCTCTCAGTCACACCTGTCACACCTGGTCTTTAGCCTCATCACTGGCCCCTGGACTTCTCACCACCCAGCCCACAAACGTGCCTGCTTCTGCACCCATCCTCACCCCCTTTTCTCTAGAGGAGGTGATCCTCCCAGCCAGGATCAATCCTTCCACCTATGATTGAACTCCACCCTTTTGCCATCTTGTCACTGTTACTCCTAACGTCCCCCTCTGCCCCACATAACAGGGATATGTGTGGAGCCTTGGTGAGCTGTCTGACAGCCTGCCGTCTGGCAGGCCTAGCTTTATTCTGATTTTATTAAAGAGAAAACGGAGCCACCCAGTCCCACAGCTACGGGGTGGAGGAGCTCGGAAGCAGGTCCGTGTGGTCAGGTTCCCAGCCCAGGCTGTCAACACCCTTTGGTGGCCACCTCCCTCTGTGTGACAGCCTTGCTCCTCCTTCCCATCTGTATCTACACGCCATCATCTCTCCTGTGAAAACTTTGGAGACTCCTCCCTTGGTCTCTCCTCCTTGTACCTTTATGTGACCTCTCTCACCACCCGCTCTACTTTCTCTGTCCTTGATCCCCGTGAACCGCAGTATCGCCTCCAGAGCGCCCCCCATTTCCCCGCTCTCTCCTGTTCCTCTGGCGGTTCTTTTGTACTGTCCTCCCGCTTCCTTCCTCTAGCCTGGTTGTTGGGGTTTCTCAGACTTGTTCCCAGTCCCTCTTCTCAGGCTCCATCCTCTCCCTGGGCCATGCTTGTGGCTCCTGATTTGTATCTGCAGAGCAGGCCTCTCTTCCAAGCTCCAGACTCACACACGTTGAACTCCCTTCTTATCTTTCCTGCTTATTCCCCAGGCCCACAAACTCAGATGTCTAAATGTGAACTTTCAGTCTCCTCGTCCCAGTAAATGGCACCGCCATAAACTCTGTGGGCAACTTGTCCCTTTTCCTTTTTGCCATCCGGCCGCCTCTCAGTCCTGTGGTCCCTGTCACCTTCCTGTCACTGGAGTCCCCTGCCTCTCTCCATGCCCATGTGGACCCCATGGCGGAACCACTGCCAGCTCGTCCCCTGTGGTGACTCCAGCGGCAGCTTCCACCCTGCAACTGGAGCTCTTTCTAAAGTATAAATCGAATCACCGCACTCCTCTGCTTAAACCCCACAGGGGCTCTCCTCTGCTCCCAGAATAAAAGCCGAAGTCTTTATCTGGGCCAGTAAGGCCCCGCCCCTGGGGGAGCCCAAGTGCCAGCCTGTGGCTTTGTTGACTGTGATGCAGTCCTTTGGCCCTTGGCTGCCTCTGTCTCGGGAAGCCATCCACAGTGACCTTGAATCAGGTCAGGCCTGTCTGTCCCATGTCCCCACAGTACACCACCCTTTTCCTTTGTCGGCACCGATGAGTGTTCTTATGGCTAACTCTCCGTGTTTGTTTTCCTGACCAGACCAGAAGCTGCCCTGAGTGCTGGGTCTGCTTGCCTTATTCACACTTTCACAGAACCGCAGGTGGGGGCAGCTGGGGGCTGCAGTCAGGGTATGGATTGGGTGCCTCTGGAGTTGCAATCATTTTCACTGTGGGCAGGTAACTGGGAAGGGTGGCAGTGGTGAGGGTTTGGTCTAGGGCTACAGTTGTATCTGTGCTATGGGGAGGTAGTCAAACCACAGAGAAGTTTTTCAACCAGCTGGACAAGAAGGTCCCTCCCCCAGGGCACAGACCTTGTCTTTTGAAGGGACAAAGAGGTGCTGCCTTCAATGCTCTGCAGTGGGAAGGGCTGGGGCAGCCTGGCTGAAAGAATGACCCTGAACTTCCTGCCAGGCCCTGCAGCTATGGCAAAGGAGGAGGAGATGCCCATGATGAAGAGGAGCTGTATTTCCACTGTGAGTTGGCTGGGCCTGGCTGGGAAGGGGGGGGCTCCACCCTGCCTCACTCCTCCGCCCTCGGCCTAGCTCCACTGCATGAGCCCCTGTGTCCGCCCCAGCGATGGTGGCCCCTTTCCCTAGGCTCATCTCTTTCTCTCCCAGTCAAAGTCCCTACACGTCGCACATTCCTGGACCCCCAGAGCTGTGGGGACCCGCTGCAGGCTGTGCATCTGTTCGCCAAGGAGCTGGATGTGAAAAGCGTCACGCTGGAGAGGAGCCTTGGAGCAGGCAAGCTGGGTGCCCAGGAAACCTTGTCCCCATGTGGAAGCCCCACTTACTCTACAGGCCATGCCCCCACTCTGTCCACACCTCTATCCTGAAGCCCACCTCCACCCAAGTCCCTGCCTGGAAACCCTGCCTCCACACCAAGCCCACACCAAGCCCACCCTCCACCCAGAAAGTCCCTGCCTTGGCTGATTACAGGGAAGAGAGTGGCAGAAGGTCTGTGACCCTCTCCCGGTCCTCAAGGTCCCTCCATGACCTCTGCACACTGCCACTGGCAGTTTAGTCCCAGGCATTCATGTGGCAGGGGGGAAGGGCCTTTGCAAGCCTGGGGTCCAGGCATACCTGAGTTCTAGTCCTGGCTCTTCCACTGACCTCCTCATGATCAGGGGCATGTCCCTCTTTTGCTCAGAGCCTCAGTTTCTCATCTGTGACATGGGCATGATATCTGCCTCCTGGGGGCTGTTGTGGGGACCTCCCAGTACTCCCCACAGGGGCTGGCTGTTGGTACTTGCCCTCTAAGGGCCAGACTCCTGCTGGCCTTTCTTCCTGACTGCAAATCCTCAACCCCTGTGCTCAGAGACAGCAGCTGCTTTCGCGGGGAACCTGATATTATTCCCTGACACTGTCTCCAGACCTGCTGGACAGAAGCTGGAAAGGGGCAGGGTGGCAGAATACATGTCATTGCCATCTATCCTGGGTCACATGGGGTTTGATGGCTGTTGGCACACTGGCATGTGCCACGTCCCTTCTTTAAGTCTTGGAAACCTCCCCCAACTGAGGAAGGCAGGGAGGAATCCTCATTTCACAGAGGAGACTGAGGCCAAGAGAGGGGAAGAGTTGGAATTCCAGGTCACACTGCTACTCTGTTTACCAGGATTTAAATTGGAAAGAGTCTATGATCTGGAGTCACTTTCTTTCTTTCTTTTTTTTTTTTTTTTTTTGAGATGTAGTCTCGCTCCGTTGCCCAGTCTAAAGTTCAGTGGCACAATCTCAGCTCACTGCAACCTCCACCTCCTGGGTTCAAGTGATTTTCCTGCCTCAGTTTCCAAAGTAGCTGGGATTACAGGCATGCGCCACCACGCCTTGTTAACTTATGTGTTTTGCCGTGTTGGCCAGGCTAGTCAGAGTCATGCTGTTTCCCCACAGGGCGGTTTGGGGAGCTGTGCTGTGGCTGCCTGCAGCTCCCTGGCCGCCAGGAGCTGCCCGTAGCCGTGCACACACTGAGGGACAGTGCCTCCGACTCACAGAGGCTCAGCTTCCTGGCCGAAGCCCTCACGCTGGGCCAGTTTGACCACAGCCACATCGTGCGGCTGGAGGGTGTTGTCACCCGAGGTAGGGCCTGGTGCCCCTCTTCCTGCTGCTCCGGGTATGGGGGGTGGAAATGATGGGGTGGGAGTTGGGGTGCCCCTGCCCCTCCAGGTCCTTCCGTCAGCCATGGGAGGGAACTTCAGCCAGTGGCCTCAGCTTTCACTGACCCAGGGTGGCCCTTATCCTAGAGTGGCCACTCTGGCTCAGAGTGACCTTTCTGACCTGTGATACTCTAGGGGGTGGGTCCCCTTGCCCTTGAGTGATCTTCCTTGGCAAGCTTGTTGCAGCTCCTGGCCTTGACCTTTATCCCCTACAGATGTCTCCTCTTTTGTTCCTTGGCTTAGGGGGCCCTGGGCAGGGCAGGAGGGTGCTGAGATTAGGGAGCTTGGTGCTGCTTCCGGCTCTTGAGGCCCAGTCTGGGGCCCTAGTGGGGAAACTTGTGTGTGTACAGGGTGGAGGGTGAGCAGGCAACTTAGCGTGTGTGTTCCCATCCCTGGGCACAGGAAGCACCTTGATGATCGTCACCGAGTACATGAGCCATGGGGCCCTGGACGGCTTCCTCAGGGTGAGTGGCCCTGGGGCTGCCGATGACCACTTTATTCTGTAAAGCAGGCAGGGGTCCTCCACTTTCCTCTTTGGTAGGGCTTGGAATTGGCATCATCCCCACTGGCTGGGCTGACCTGTGGTCACATTGTAAAGCACAGTGAGAACTAGGTGACCACCATGGTGTCACACAACACCAGGGGATCGAAGCCCACAGCCCTGGTCTCTGTCTCCTCCCTTTGCAGCAGCACGAGGGACAGCTGATGGCTGGGCAGCTGATGGGGTTGCTGCCTGGGCTGGCATCAGCCATGAAGTATCTGTCAGAGATGGGCTACGTTCACCGGGGCCTGGCAGCTCGCCGTGTGCTGGTCAGCAGCGACCTTGTCTGCAAGATCTCTGGCTTTGGGCGGGGCCCCCGGGACCGAGCAGAGGCTGTCTACACCACCATGGTGAGGGCGCCCTCCCCCAGCTGAGCCTGCCTGCGCTGCCTGTTTCCCACCAAGCTGCCCTGGAGCCCCTAGCTCCCTGCTTCCATTCCCTTCCCTGCCGCTCCACCTAGTCGGTCTTGGAATAAATGTCAGAGGGTACCCTGCCTTGAAATCAGTTTGTCTGCCTTTCTCAGATGTGAGGCTGGGGTTAGGGGTTGCCTGGGAGGATGACACGCAGGGCTGGATCTGGGACTCGGCGTGGTGGGGAAACCTGTGTGACCCAGTTCCTCCTTACCCCTGACCTGCCCGCCCCTACAGAGTGGCCGGAGCCCGGCGCTGTGGGCCGCCCCTGAGACACTTCAGTTTGGCCACTTCAGCTCTGCCAGTGACGTGTGGAGCTTCGGCATCATCATGTGGGAGGTGATGGCCTTTGGGGAGCGGCCTTACTGGGACATGTCTGGCCAAGACGTGAGTAATTGTGGCTCCAGCTCCAGGCCTTCCGACCCCCTCACCTCGGGCTCCAGCTCCCTGGCCTCTGCCCATTGACCCTCAGCCTTCCTGTCCCAGGCCCCTCTTCTTCTGCTTGCGTCTGGTTCTGCCTGGCCACTGCCTCAGTTCTCCTTGCAGTGTGTGCGTGTGTGTGTGTGTGTGTGTGTGTGTGCATGGTGTGCTGGGGGAACCCAGAGCCTCCTCTCTGCTCTCCACCCCCATGGCCCAGGTGATCAAGGCTGTGGAGGATGGCTTTCGGCTGCCACCCCCCAGGAACTGTCCCACTCTGCTGCACCGACTAATGCTTGACTGCTGGCAGAAGGACCCAGGTGAGCGGCCCAGGTTCTCCCAGATCCACAGCATCCTGAGCAAGATGGTGCAGGACCCAGAGCCCCCCAAGTGTGCCCCAACCACCTGTCCCAGGTATGTTCCCACATGGGACCCCCAGCCTCTCATCTGCCCACGGAGGGCCTCCCTGCATGTCGCAAGTGCAAACCCACCACCTCCACCCACCCCCCTACCTGTCCAGGAGCGATTGCTCACCCCATTGCCCCGGAGGGCTGTAGCCTCCCATCTGCCCAGGCCCACCACACTGCACATCTGTCCTGTCACTTCTGCGTCTCCTGGATTTTGCCCACATCCCCGGGTGCAATGGCCTCTGACTGGAGAAACAGACATGGTAATAGCCCTAACACATCTGTAGTTCCAGTGAATCAAATATGTGAAATTAATATTCATTGTTCCAAATATGAGCCACCAACCAGTCCTAGGCATGTCCTACCCTAGATTGTTCCAGATACTCCCATACCTTTAGCTGGCTCTGCCTCCGCCTGCCTGAAGAGCCTGAAGCCCTCGCCTCTGCGGGAATGCACAGTGCCCCTGTGAGCCGGGTTCAGCCCTGGGGCCCGGTTACCTTCCTCTTCTCCTGTCCACCCTCAGCTGGCCTCTCCTCGGGAGGCCACCAGGTCTGGGCCCAGATCCCAGCTGTCGGTTGAGCACAGCTCCTCTGACCCTCAGGCCTCCCACCCCGCTAACGGACCGTGCCTTCTCCACCTTCCCCTCCTTTGGCTCTGTGGGCGCGTGGCTGGAGGCCCTGGACCTGTGCCGCTACAAGGACAGCTTCGCAGCTGCTGGCTACGGGAGCCTGGAGGCCGTGGCCGAGATGACCACCCAGTGAGTCCAAGGCACCAAGGTCAAGGCTAGGGCTGGGGGATTCCAGGGACCCTGCCCCTGACTATCTTGGGGAGCCCTGACTTGTCCAGAAAAGGGGAGGAAGAGTGGAGGGCCTTCGTGGGAGGAACAGAAGTTGGGGTCAAGCCGGCCTGTGTGACCAGCCTTTGTTTCAGGGACCTGGTGAGCCTGGGCATCTCTTCGGCTGAACATCGAGAGGCCCTCCTTAGCGGGATCGGTGCCCTGCAGGCACGAGTGCTCCAGCTGCAGGGCCAGGGGGTGCAGGTGTGAGTGGCCCCGCTTCTTCCAAGGCGGGACTCTAGTGGGGGTCCAGACCCCCAGCCCTGCCCAAGGACCGTGGCGAGCTGTGCTCCAGCAGTGGGAGGGAGCGCCGGCTTCCTCGCTTGGGCCTAGATCTGGTGTGAGGCCGCAGCTTCCCCGCTTCACTGCCTGCTCCTCCCATTTCCACCAGTCTGAACACCTTGGCCAACTCAGTGTCCCTGAAAAGAGGTTCAGATCTCTAGGGAGGACCCCTGAGATAACAGCAGGAGGAAATTCAGGGTCTCAGAGAAGAGCTGGAGCAGGGATGGGAGGGAAGACAGTGGGTTGAGATTGCCTGGCCCATGCCCAACTGCCATTTGTACCCACTGGGGGCTGGGACCTACCCCGTGGGATGCTCCCTTTTCCCATAGACCCAGTGACCAGTCAGACAGCATGGGTCCTGGGGTACTCTTGTTCCACCTGGCAGTGACCGCAGCTGCCTGGTGGCTCAGGCGTCGGGGGTGGGGCCGGAGTCGCATCATTTTCAGCTTCCTGTGCCTTGGCGGGGCTGACTGGATGCTGGCCAAGGCCCAGGCAGGCAAAGATGGTGCTGAGCTCAGGGGCTGACACCCAAGAGCCCTAGACTCAGGAGCTGGGGTTTCTGTGTCTGCCTGCCTTGGGCTGACAGTTCAGGGTGAGGCCAAGAGTCCTGGCCAGGCCAGACCACAAAGGCCCTGGTGCTCCCTGAGGCCCCAGGAGGCCCTCGTGTGCATTCTTTTTATGAACTCAGTGGCCAGGACATCTGGGAAAAGCATGAAGGCCTATCTCCCCAGGGACCCAAGAGCTTTTCTCTCCAGCCTTGATGAGGGTGAAGAGGAAACTCAGAGACGGGTCCTCTCTCTTATACAGGCTGGTCTAACCCCCAGATGGGGGAAACTGAAGCCAAGTGAGGAATCAGGGTCAGAGCTGGGGTCAGAACCCAGTCCAGGGACGAGGCTGGCTCTGGAGAGAGAGTCCTTGGTTCTGCCCTATGGCACCACCACTTCCCTGTACAGCCCGAGGGGACTCTGGAGGCAACCCCCCTCCAGCCAGCTCCGTGACTTGGGCACTACGCAGCCTTCCATGGAGCCCGCCCCTCCCCGCTCTGACTTCTGTGGAACCCTGGCAGAAGTGGTTGTGCTGAGCCCACTGCAGAGTTTCTTATCCGCAAGGGCCCCTGGGAATGGTGGGGGTCAGGGTGCCAGGGCTTTTGTAGGATGGCAGGAAGGCAGCTGGATCTCGGTAGGGCTACAGGGGCTGAGTTTGTCCAAGCCACCCCTGACACTTGTCTGCTCTGCTTGGCGGTGTGTGGGTGGGGTGGGATGGTGCAGGCAGAAGGAGACAGGAGTAGCGGAAGGAGGTGAAAGAGACACACAGCCTGCCCTTGCAGGGGTTCAGACTAGCCCAGGAGAAGAGCTCAGGTACTGAGAAGTCATTCCAGAGCATCATCCACCAGTGCTCAGGGCCCCCAGCAGCCATCTGGGTCAGTGGGTGGGTAGGCTGGAGGGGGAGATGCCCACTCTCCATGTGTGAAGTTGAGATTAAGTTGAGCAGGGCCTTGCGGGCGGGAGAGGGGAGGTTCTTTCCTTGGGGTGGGTGGAGTGTCAGGCAGGCAAGATGGCAGGCCTCAGACAAGGTGAGTCCAGGCAGAGAGGCTAGCATGAGAAAAAGCCCAGAGGTGGGAAGGTGCAGGGTGTCTTTGCAGAGCACCTCGAGGTGGGGGACATGACTTACAGCTGTGCCTTTGGCCTCACCCTGCCAGCAGCAGCTCCCCACCTCTTGGAATCTCCCCCAGCCCCCTGCCTCCCCGTCTCCTGAGCACCCGCCCCAGCTCAGTGACTTTGGGAGTACCGGGGAGACCAAGATGTTGCTACCACCTTTGTCAGGGTTGGGGGAGCCCCCGGCCAGGTGCCCTCCAGGATCCGCCTTCCCCACCCCACCCCTCCTAGGAAGCCCAGACCAGCATCCAGGGGATATGGGGACCAGCTTCCCTTCTTGGGTGGATGGAGCCTTATCCCCATCTCCAGCCACATCAGTCATTCTCTGCAGGGCAAAGTCTCCTCTGCCTACCCCAGCTGTTCCTGCAGTAGGGCCCCTGGCTGTGTTGGCAAGACTTCGGTGTCCAGGGTAGATCTCCCCTCCACTGAGGAGTGAGGTCCCAGAATCCCGATGGGTCCCAGGCCTCGGTCCTGCACAGGTGTGGTGTGGGCAGTGGCTCTCTGGGAGCCCTCTACAGATCTATTTTTATATGGAACTTGTTCACTGGACAGAGGTAGCCTGCAAGCCCCTGTTACCCTGGTCTGAGCTCACCCAGGGAGAGAGGGGGCCAGTCGGAGGGGGTTTCTCCTGGAGATGTTTTTATATTTCTTGGGTTCTCTATGCAGGATAATAAAAACTTGTCTGTGATGCGGTGCCTCTTTGAGTGGCAGTTGCTTGATCATCATATAGCTAGTATGGAAGGGTTTCTGCTCTCTTCCTCTGGGACAGCGTTGTCCAGAGTGTGCATCTGAGATCTCTCTGCACAGAGTTGAGTCCAACACTGCTCCTGCTGTGAAAGATGTCCCAGGATCCATGACAGGATGGTGTGACCCAGGGTACCGAAGGGAACTGGGTGCCCTGCATATGTAGAGAAGTCTGTCACCTAGTCTCAAGACCAGTAGACCAAGGGAGTTGTCCCAGACACAATGGGGCCCTTCACTGGGACAGATGTACTGGGGAGGGCAGAGACCAGGAAAGGATGCCCAGTGCCCAGTTTTGAATAGGTATTGTTTGAGATGCCTGCAGGATATGCAGCAGAGATGTCCAGGAGGCAGGGGGATTTCTGCTCCAAACCTTGGATCACATATGTAAGTTAGAGACAGCTTTGGAGTCATCAGCATTCAGATGTGGGTGGAAGCCTCAGTGAGAAGGAGGCCCCCTGGCCAGCATGTGTAGGAGCTGGGAGACACTAGCATTGGCAGGCACCTGGATGAAGGGGGGCAGTGGGAGAGGCCAGCAGAAGCTGTGCCATTGCTGCTGCAGAGCAAGTTTTGGTGTTACATACAGGAGAAATGGCTGGGTGCGGTGGCTCGTGCCTGTAATCTCAGCACTTTGGGAGGCCAAGGCACATAGATCGCTTGAGGCCAGGAGGTCGGGACCAGCTCGGCCTACATGACGAAATCCCCTCCCTACAAAAAAATACAAAAAGTAGCCGGACGTGGTGGCGGGTGCTTGTAATCCCAGCTACTCAGAAGGCTGAGACAGGAGTATCGCTTGAACCCAGGAGGTAGAGGTTGCAGCGAGCGGAGATTGCGCCACTGCACTCCAGCCTGGGTGACAGTAGAAAAACAAACAAGAAGTGAAAGAGGCGGGAGGAGTGGCTGTCTGCGGGCACTGGGATGTTCTCGGTGAGTGTGTTCATTTGCTTGGGCTACTGTAACACAGCACCTCCAACTGGGTGGCTTAGCCAACGGGGAGTTACCATCCCACAGCTCGGGAGGCCGGAAGTCCAAGATGTGGGCAAGGTTGTTTCCTTCTGAGAGCTGCAAGGGAAGCACCCGCTCCGGGCCTCTCTCCCGGCTTGCCTGTGGTCATCTTCTTACTCTGCCTCTTCTCATCATCTTCCCTCTATAAGTCCAAATTTCCCCTTTATATGGATGCCAGTCATATTGAAGTGGTCCATGCCAGCCCACCCTAACAGCCTCATTTTAACTTAATCACCACTCTAAAGGGCTTGTCTCCAAATACAGTCACCTTCTGAGTTGCTGGGTGTTAGGACTTCAACATAGAGGTCTGGTGGGGGCACAATTCAACCCATAAAGGTGACCTTCATTGTCAGACGGAAGCCAGATGAGAGGACTGGGGAGTGGACTTTGGGAATCTCTGAGGAGTCCAGCGAAGGGAGGAAGAGTGGGCTGAGACAATGACCAGGAGCCAAAGGGTGCAGGGGCAAGGCCTGAGTGCCCATGCATGTGCACATATATGTACTTATGGACACACGTGCATGCACACACTTGGATGACATGAGTCCTCCATGTCTCAATTGGCTTGCTAGTGCTTCTCCTCTCCCTGCCCGGGGCCATTCATGTTCTTAAGGCTGGAGAAGGCATCTTCCTCATCTGCATAGTTCAGGACATGGGAAGGGCACAGTGCAAGAGGTTGGATGGTGAGGGTGGTGATAAGTAATACCCCTTCCCCCACTGCCTGTGCTCAGAGCCAGTTAAGTACTAATCCGTTGGGACAGATGGAGAGCAAAATACCAGCTCTCTGATAAGGCTAACTAGAGAATGTTGCTTACCAAGTTTCTTTGAATTTAAGATGCCATTGAGTATGAGATGTCCTACCAAGAAAGAAACATCACAGCCAACTGGAAGATGCATCCCAATCTCAGAGATGTTAACATGTACATCTTCAATTAATAAGATGCTGTGCATCAGGGTCAAAGTGTGTTTCCCATCGTTCCCCTGAACTAGACCCACCCAGTGCCAGGCTGAGCCGTGTGGGGCAGGCACCTGCTGTAGGGGCAGAGCCGCCCCCTCGGCTCCTGCATGATGGGAGCAGAGCAGGGTGCACCTTTCTTGTGGGCAAGCAGATCTGCAGGAGAAGCCAGATGGTACTGAGCTTAGCAGGCTGTTCCTTCTGTCCCCCAATTCCACTTAAGAAGTCACTCCTGGTAGGGAGGTATGAATGAGGAGTGGATTAGATGTTAGCAGCATTGCTCTGCTGAAGTCAGCTGCAAAAGAGGCATGCAGCCAGGGAATGCAGGACTCCGGCATTACCCCAGTGCCTGGCGCACAGAGCAGAGGAAGTGCCCACTTGTCATCAGCGTTACTGTTAGCATCATCATCATTGTTATCACCTAGCTGGCGAGAGGCACCAGGTAGACGTACAACATGTGGTCAGGAATGGACCTTCTCTGGGCAGGGGGCCTGCTGATCTGGCTTGACAAGGAATTTGCCCATTCACTGCACATGGACTAGGCACCTACTAGATGGCTGGCTCGGGCAATGTCAGGCCCCACTGTGCAATGGGAAATTCAGTTAAGTAAAACGTATCCAAGCCATGGCAATAGGGATGAATCTTAGGTGTTTTGGGGGACTAGGAGGGGGCACTACCTGACTTAGTCCCCAAGGAGGTATGAGTGGGCTCCCAGGCGAAAGTGGGCATTGTGTTCACTGCCTTTGGGAGCCAATGCCCGCGCGCTGGGCCTTAGAGGAAGGCATCTCAGTTCCTAGCATTACCTCCACCCCACGGCTCAGGATATGAGTAGAGCTCACACCGCACTGCCCTGCACCTCTCCCTTTAAATCTTTGTGTACCCTTTGCCATTGAAATGGAACTGTCTGCCAGTATCTTGGAAAAACCCTGCTATTCTCAGGACATTTCCCACCCGAGTTTACTAGTGGAGCCCCTGGGGTCTTGAGGCAACAGAGAGAAGCCAGAAATTGTCTTGGTTCATGAATGACGTCATGTTGCTTATCAGCACCTGGGGAGCAGATAATGGGTATCTCAAGCCTAGTTTCAAGGAATATGTTTTGATTAAGACTAATTGTATAAGTGTAAGAAGAAGATGAAAACATCAAAACCAAACTTGTTTCCCCATTGCAACACCTTCCCTTGGCTTTCATTTAGGGTTCTCCTCAGCCCCTTTTCCTTCCTCCGCCCCACAGCACTCCTTTTTTTTTTTTTTTTTTTTGAGCGCAGTGGTGTGATTTTGGCTCACTACAACCTCCAACTCCTGGTTTCAAGTGATTTTCCTGCTTCAGCCTCCCGAGTAGCTGGGACTACAGGTTCTCGCCACCATGCCTAGCTCATTTTTGTATTTTTGGTAGAAACAGGGTTTCACCATGTTGGCCAGGGTAGTCTCGATCTCTTGACCTCGTGATCTGCCCACCTGGGCCTCCCAAAGTGCTGACATTACAGGCATGAGCCACAGAACCAGCCCTTTTTTTTTGTTTTGAGACAGAGTCTCGCTCTGTTGCCCAGGCTGGAGTGCAATGGCATGATCTTGACTCACTGTGACCTCCTCCTCCTGGGTTCAAGCGATTTTCTTGACTCAGTGAGTAGCTGGAATTATAGGCTTGTGCCACCACACCTGGTTAATTTTTGTATTTTTAGTAGAGACAGGGTTTTGTCGTGTTGGCCAGGCTGGTCCTGGACCCTTGACCTCAGGTGATCCACCCACCTCAGCCTCCCAAAGTGCTAGGATTACAGATATGAGCCACTGCGCCCGGCCAGCACTCCTTCTTGACCCTCAGCTGGGCCCTTATAAAGAGTCAAGGGGAGGAGGTTTGCCAGGGTAACCTTGGCACTAGATTGGAAGAGTGTACCCTTGAAGATTGTCACCTGCCTCCATCCTGATGGTTCTTAGCATATTGTAACATGGGTGTGCTTGTGGGTACTGAGAATTTGCAGATGGAGCTGAGCTCTTCCTGGTATCTTGGTGCCAAGGGTATGTTTGTCCTTCACCATATCCACCACCCAAGGATCAGAAAAGATAAACCAGGCAGATCCTAATATCAACTAAGGGAAGGATGATGGCAAAGCGTAGAAGGCAAGAAGTGCAGGTTACAGCTGGCAGGGAGGGGACGGAGGGGCCTCGTTTGACAGTTGGGGTGACGCAGGAAGGGATGATATGGAAGTGAGGAAATGTCTAATTCCGGAAAGGGAGATGGCACCTTAGGCAAAGCAAATTGGATTCCAGACTCCCCTTTAGTGGGGAGCCCAGTGTAGCCCCCAATTCTGATGGAATCCTCTCAAGCGTGTGTCTCAGTCCTTCCATTTCTGAAGCCACAGGAATTATCTACAATGAAAATTTTGAGCACATATGTCATGCTGAATGTTAGGCATGGGTCAACAGCTATGATACTGTGTAAAATTAGAAAACGGACCCACCAGAGTGTATACACAGGTGGACACTGAGACATGCTTTGTTTTTCAGAGGTGTGGGGCTACCTCGTGGAGCTGAGCCCTGCATTGGTATGTGAGCTCATTATCGTGGGTGGGGCCAGGGATATTAATTCCTCCAGGTAAAAGTCATGTCTGATGCTTTGGAGAAATGCTTAGGTGATCTCCTGTCATACACACACATGAGCTAACTCTTCATATGAGTAATGTAATCTAACCCTTTCAAGATAATACATTTGTAATCCTCACAACAGGAAGCCCCAAGTACTGTAGAGCTTTTGGAAATAACAGGGGCCCTATAAGACAAAGAATGAACCTGCTGTTTACTGGACCTCTAGGGTTCCTTGAAGCTGCCCCAGAGGCCTTGGGGAAGGACTCCAGGCCTCCATCCTCCCTTCAACCTGGGGCAGCCCTACTTTTCTATGCTTTCTTTCCACAGCAGACAGTGCAAACTAAATTGCCTACAGAGATGAGGCAGGTAACATCAAGGGAAGAAGTAATCTCATTAGGATTGCTTTGAACCGGAAGAGGATTCTCTGTGGGCCCAGGAAAGCTGCTACTGAGCTCCAGCTGACTGTTGGCCTGGGCTGTCAGATCTCATCTTCGGAGGCTAGCAATCTTTGTGTAATCAATCACCCCATATTTAAATGGTTAGCCACTAATTTGGAAACAACAAAAAACAAAACAAAACAAACCCAACCCAATGAGTGTGAAAGCATGTCTGGGGCTGGCAGTAAGATTTACACTGTCTTTGTTCTAGCCCTGTGACATAGTTCAGCCTGTACTTAAAAATCCTTGGACGGTGGGGACATAAGTTCTGCAAAATATATCAACAAGAGATATGATAAAAATTTTTTTTGGAAAAAATCCTGGAATGGGGCCGGGCGCAGTGGCTCATACCTATAATCCCAGCACTTTGGGAGGCTGAGATGGGTGGATCTCCTGAGGTCAAGAGTTGGAGACCAGCCTGGCCAACATGGTGAAACCCGGTCTCTACTAAAAATACAAAAATTAGCTAGGTGTGGTAGCGTGTGCCTGTAATCCCAGGAGGCTGAGGCAGAATTGCTTGAATCTGAGAGGCAAAGGTTGCAGTGAGACAAGATCGTACCACTGCACTCCAGCCTGGGGAAAAAAGAAAAAAAAGTTTCTCTAAAAAAAAAAAAAAAAAAAATCCTGGGTTGAGGATGTTTTTACTTTCCAAGCTAGCCCCTTTTATGAAATGCCAAACTGTCACGTCTCAGTCTCAGGCATTAATTAGGCACCTGCTGCATAACATGCATTTCCTACGAGGTGATTTAGGCAGTGGTGCAGATGGAGTGAAATGGGATGAACCTGGTTCTGGGTAAAGAATGTTAGATCCTAAGTATTTCCTTGGTGTCAGGCTCTTTAGGCCTGATGATGTGTAGTCCGGGTTACTTACCTGCACTGAGTAACCCTTCTTCCAAATGCTGTCACCACCAGGCTTCTAGTCTCTACATTGTCCATGCCCAGTAGCCTGGCTAGGTATGCCCCAGGTTGTCTTCTTTTAGGCAGAGCCCTCTGCATCATTAGCTCCAGGTTGATCATTTTCAGCCTAGGGTCACGGGAGGCGGATGTGCCACGGCCTCAGAAACTTTGGGAAGTGAGACTCATGATCACTGAGTTACTCTTGCCCCACTTTGTTCCTGGCCAGCAAAAGTCCACTGTACTGGGGAATTTTAGAGACCCTGGGTGTTCTCCTTCCAGATATAAATTTCTAACTCATGGAATGAAGGTACTGGGGAGCTCTGCTAGGGGATGAAGGTTCTGATGCCCTGGATCTTGTAGTGAGCCCCTTTCAGATACCAGAATGATTCTGCCTGAAGCAAAAGTTTTCACATCTTCTGAGAAAAGCAGCTGTGCAGACCCCCATACCAGTTCCTGTCTCCCCGGTCCACAGAGCATAGCTTGGAGAGGACAAGCAGGATGAATAGTGATTACAAAAGAAAACACAAAACCAGAATTTATTGAAAGCAGGTACCAACTCTGACTAGAACAATCAGCTTAAAGATTCCATTACTCAGAAGAACTATACATATAAAAATCTCAGGGAAAGGAGAATAAAAGAACTTAAAAGAATACAACTTGAACAGGACTTTTTTACCAAAATGGTCTTATTGCAAAATAGTAACCACCACAAAGAGCCCTACATGAGAAAGCCACGTGTCCTTAGGCCTGGGGGTGAGGACTCGAGTTCTAATTCTTAGAACACAGTGCATGATTCTCCGGGGCAGAGAGGCTGGCTGGAGCATGAGGACCTCACTGCTGACTCCGTTTAACAAAGCCCATGCCCCAGGCACAGGCACACATGGAATGAGACCACCAAGCAAGTCACCCGCCCCGCCCCCATGAGCTCCGGAACAGAGAAGTGCTCTCTGAAGTGACTGCCATAGAATAACTGTCTCTAAGCTGACCACTGGACTAGGGACAGCTTAGACAGTTATTCTATGGACAATCACATAAAACCCCCAGAATCTAAGCTCTACAATTCTCTTATCCAAATTCCCACTAACTAGGGAGGTAGAGGAGCAAGACATGGAAGTTGTCCCCAAACCAGTATTTGGTCTCCAGTAAACAGGGATAAACATAAAACACTTCCACAAACGGGTTTCAAAAGAACTACTGGGCACAGCAGGTGAAAGATCCCAAAGTCCCATTTAGCACCTCTCATAGGAGGAGGAAGAGAAAGGCTAGGACGGGGAGGTGTGATGAGTGCAGGAGGGAGACGGGCATGTTCCCTGCTGAGGTCACTGCTGCCAACTGTCCTGTTCTGTTGATCTGTACAGTTCCGCCCACTCATGGGACCTGCCCTCTCATGGCCCAGAGCTCATTTATCTGAGCCTAAACCTCCCAGTCTCAAGCGAAGAGAGCAGAGATGCCAGATGCAGAGGTTCTCTGGGTAGGGGTGGTGAAGGCAGTCTTCCCGAGAACACAGGGTTCTTCTGTGCCCTCTCAACTGCAGGGAGGGCAGGGTGAAGAGGATGCTGAGTTACAGGAGGCAGAAGGCAGCAGCTCAGAGGGCAGGGAGGATTCAGCTGGGAGACTGACAGGAAGCTTCCATGGCATGGAGCCAGCAAGCGGTGGCTGGGGTCGGCTAGAATGGGAGGCTGAACAGCACAGCTCTACCTAACTGGTGTGGGAAGAGGATGTCTGAATTCCTGAATTCCCCCAGAGCAACATGGCTCCTTGCTCTGGAACTTCACACTCAAACAATAAGCCTGAAGGGAAGAAGTCTCTTCAGGGTCCCAGAGGTGCCCATTAAAAGTCCATCCTGTCAACTTTGGCTTCTCATTTGCGGGTCTGTATGCTGCTGCAGATTTGGGCGAGACGGTTCTAAAAAGAAAAGGAGAGAGGTCATTGGAGAGGATGCCACTTGGCAGGCTTGCCCCTTGGCCACCCACAGTCAGCCTGAGCACAGGTCTGAGTGAGCCTCAGCCCCTCCATTCTCTATCTGTGTCACACAAGAATTCACCTTTTTGAACCTTGTTTTCTCATCTGAACAAGGGAGTAAAATAACAACTCAAGTGAAACAGTAAAGGTATCATATGAGATTGAGAAAAGTAATGCAGTAGGTTTAGCTAGAGGATGACAGTCACAAGATGTGGGTGGCTAGGTGTGTGTGTGATCTCAGCACTGGGCCTGTGTTCAGAATGACAGGTTTGGGAAACCAGCCCCACCTTGTCCCCTTCCTTGGATGTACCCTTCAGACCCCACAGCAAAGTGAGGGTAAGGTTGCTATGTTTGCACTAAGTGCTCCATCTACCACCCAAGACAATGGCTGACTGGACCAAGGAGGTTCATCCCTGGCTGAGCCAATTAAATTCTTCCTCTGGAGAATTTATTTTTAGAGTTGAGGTCTTTCATTGTCACGCAGGCTGGAGTGCAGCAGCACGATCATGGCTCACTGCAGCCTTGAACTCATGGACTCCAACAATTTTTCTCCTGAGCTGCAGGGATTACAGTGTGTGCCACTGTGCCTGGATCTCTTGAGAATTTAAACCGAGACAAGAAATTGAACAGCTGGGCAATGAAGCAATAAAGTTGGAGTTGGAGGTATGGTTACTCAAAGCCACATGCAAAGCAATGTTAAGTGAGAACAGAACCTAGAGCCTGTGGAGGTTATCTGCTGAGAGGAAGGAACGAAGAAGTGTGGGAGAAATGAGCTCACAGGCCCCAGCTGATGGGCCCCACCACTCCAGAGGCTTGGCTGTTCAGTTCGCTCTTCGATTCTGTTAATGCTGTAAAATTCCTGATAACAAGCCCGACCCTCATTCTTGAACTATTCTAGGCTTCAATTTCTGGTGGCCAATAGTGCCCTAACATACCCCCAGCACTAACTGCCTGAATGAGGCAGAATTTTGATTTTGTAGTGGAACTTCTGCAGCACGCATTCTGGGATTGACCAAAACTCAACATACATGGAGGAACAGAACTGCTGCTATCTAAGTAGGGTAATAGTCAAAATCTTTGGGGAGAAGGAAGACAATATAAACTTAAGTGGAAAGTATTAGCCCAGGCCCGAAAGACAATCCTAAATAAAGGCAGCGCAAGAAAGCTACTAGAGGCATGCTATGTGTGGAGATGAAGATGAGACTTACGGAGAGCTTCTTAATGTTTCCCAAGGCCTCTGGATCCAGCTGAGCAATACTGTGCCTCTGCAAGTCACTGGCCAATAATCGCAGGCTCTGTATAGAGAGGGGAGTGGGTTAAACTGGCATGTCCCTTAGGGCAGGAACCCTCATCTGGCAGTGTGCCCCAAAGGATCCCCCTGATATCCTGCACTTAGTGGTTGGGAATGGCTGGGATGGGGAAGTGGCAAGACAGGCAGGAAGGGTGTTAGCCCTATGGACACAATGATAACATCAGTGCTATCACTGGGGTGGAGGCTGGAATACCTGGGCACAAAAGGCGCGCACATTATCTTAGAAATGCCCAAATGCCCTGCAGAGCACGTCTGAAACAAACTATCCTCCCCTCACAGGGGCTGAGGTCAGCACCTCACTCCATGCAGCCCTGAGAAACTGAGCTCAGCCTGCTTCAGAATCCCTTAAAGTTACAGAAAGCTGAAGGCAGAGCTCATGCTCCTAATTGTAGACTAAACTCATAGCTCGGTGGTGCCCTCCTCTGCACCACCCTTTAACATCTCTATTGTTGCGCACATCACAGATACCGTGATTGCAACCCCGTCTTGACCACTGAGCTGCTTCTCAAGGGCAGGCCCCATGTCTACTTCTCAGGCTTGCTACAATCAGGTGGGCAAATGTTAGCTGATGAATGGATGGAGACCGTGTGCAGTGGTTCACACCTGTAATCCCAGCACTTTGGGAGGCTGAGGGGGCGTGGATCACTTGAGGTCAGGAGTTCGAGACCAGCTCGACCAATATGGTGAAACCCCATCTCTATTAAAAATACAAAAATTAGCCAGGCACGGTAGCATGTGCCTGTAGTTGCAGCTACTCAGAAGGCTGAGACAGGAGAACTGCTTGAACCCGGGAGGCAGAGACTGCAGTGAGCCAAGATCATGCCACTGCACTCCAGTGTGGGTGACAGAGTGGGACTCTGCCTCAAAAAATAAAACAAAAAAACAAATGCACACACACATACAGACACAAATCAGAAAAACAGATAGAACCCAGAGCTGGGCAATGATCTTTGCAGTCTGGGCCTCTAACCTGGGAGAGAAAACTGGGTTCTGAGTCCTGCAGAACTGTGGAGATCAGGACCCACGCAACTGAAAGGACTCTGAGGGAGAAGTGTGGGTGAGGGCCCAGGGGAGGGAAATGCTTGACTAAGCAGCACACTGTGGCCTGGCTTCCCTTGGAAATACTTCACCTCTCCGCCGCCCACTGGCACAGTGAGGAAGATCTCTTTGCTGTCGGCAAGAGGGCTGCCATTCCCTGAGATGTTGTAAATCCGCTCTCCTGCTGCTGGAGTGCGCAGGCCAGGGGTCTTGAAGACCCTAGAATGGGAAAAATCTCTGTGAAGATGGCTTGGCAATTGGATGACACAAGATTCTATAGACGCTTTTAACCTCCGTCTGGCCTCAAGCTGCAGTTTTCAAATCACACATTCCTAAGAAGGCAAGTTCTAAATTAAAAAAAAAATTTTTTTCTTAAAGCAGTAATGACTAAACACAGCTGGAGAAAGAAGGATGTAATTATTGAACATACATCTAGCAAAAAGTCAACTCTTATCCAAAAGTTTAGGTCCAAAGCTCCATATGGGTGCCAGTCATCCATCCATCCACAAAGCCAGAAATAAGCTAGTTAATTGTTTCCAGGAGTGGCTGCTTCCATCAAGAGGAATTTTTCAGAGGCAAGGAGGATGATTTAGAGATTACATCATTATACTAATTTCTCAAGACAGTTAAAATACGGCTACCTAGTTTTCCCTAAATGCCTTTTGTTAAATATTCATGTGAAAAAACAAGCAGTAAAGTGGGAATTGGCTGGGAGCAATGGCTCACGCCTGTAATCCCAGCACTTTGGGAGGCTGAGGTGGGTGGATCACCTGAGGTTAGGAGTTCAAGACCAGCCTGGCCAACATGGTGAAATCCCGTCTCTACTAAAAATATAAAACTTAGCTGGGCATGGTGGTGTACACCTGTACTCCCAGCTACTCAGAAGCCTGAGGCAGGAGAATCACTTGACCCTGCGAGGTAGAGGTTGCAGTGAGCTGAGATCACACGACTGCACTCCAGCCTGGGTGACAGGGTAGACTCTGTCTAAAAAATAAATAAATAAGTGGCAATTAAAAGCGGAAAATAAATCTTCCACACTTTCCCCACACCAGAGATAACCACTTCTTACTCTATTCCCCAGGGGCAGCCACTCTGAATTCCTTATCTCCACTTCCAGAAACTTTCTATGTATATAAAACCAAATGGGATCATACAGCAGTGTTCAGCAACCTGCTCGGAGATGCTCTGTGATCATGAAGCTCTTTCCTATCAGCACACACAGATCCAGTCTTTTTTAATGGCTATGCAGCATCTCCTATTTAGTTACCTAGGTTCTTTGGAAGGTGTTAACTTATGCTGCAAGAACATCCTTGCTTATGCCAGCCTCCAAAAAAGCAGTATCAATTTTTACTTCTATCAAGAGTACAGGAGAGTGCCTACTCATCTTTAAAAAACTGATTTGAGGCGGGGCATGATGGCTCATGCCTGTAATCTTAGCATGCGTTGAGAGGCCAAGGTGAGTAGATCTCTTGAGCCCAGGAGCTCGAGATCAGCCTGGGCAACCTGGCAAACTCCCATCTCTACAAAAAAAACAAAAAATTGGCCAGGCATGGTGGCATGCATGGGAGGCTAAGGTGGGAGAATCATCTGTGCCTGGGAAGTCAAGGTTGCAGTGAGCCGTGATTGTGACACTGCTCTCCAGCCTGGGCATCAGAGTCAGACCTTGTCTTAAAGTAAATAAATATTTTAAAAATAAAATAAAAACCTTCTGATTTGAATCAGAGAAGGCCAAAAACGTCACCTAGAGGCCTCCTTGTCATCACAGGCAGAATATTCGCCTCCTTCCCATCGGATAAAGAATCATTTTGCCACTGAAGATGGGTGAACCTCCACTCAAGGGAGAGGCATACATGAGGAAACCCAGCTGGCCACTGTCCTCTGATGAAGCATCTGGGGCCAAGGACTCGGGACTATTTTCTTTTCTTTTTTTAAGACAGAGTCTTACTCTCTGTTGCCCAGGCTGGAGTGTGGTGGTGCAATCTCAGCTCACTGCAACCTCTACCTCCTGGCTTCAAGCAATTCTCCTGCCTCAGCCTCCCTAGTAGCTGGGATTACAGGCGCAGGTCACCACACCTGGCTAATTTTTGTCTTTTTAGTAGACACAGGGATTCGCCATCTTGGCCAGGCTGGTCTTAAACTCCTGACCTCAAGTGAACGGCCCACCTCAGCCTTCCAAAAGTGTTGGGATTACAGGTGTGAGCCACAGTGCACAGCCTAGGATTATTTTCTTAGACACTACTTCTCTGGGTATGTTCAGTGTTGGAGTCCCATCAAATCCAAGTGTTCCCCTCAATACTCACCTCGAGTCAAACCTAGGTGTCAGGCCTGGAGTTGGTTTGACCATGGACGCCTCCAATCGGCCCATGGCTGGGGTAACAATGTTAACACGGCTTGACCTACAGGTAAGAAACAGCCATCAGGCATGCCAATTCTCAGGTTCCACAATAGCAGCAGCAGAGGAGTGACATGTAGAGAGCTGACTGTGAGACACTGCTCTGGGCAGCTCGCACACCTCAACTCATGTGACCCTCCTAACAATACGGGACGCCAGCACTGCTGCTATCCTCATACACAGATGCAGACACTCAGGTGCACCGAGTTTTAAAAACTTGCCCCAAATCACATATCCAATAGGGTGGAGCCAGAACTTTGAACCAAAGCAGTCTGCCTCCAGAATCTGACTTTTTTTTTTTTTTTTTGGAGACAGCTTTGTCAGACAAGCTGGAGTGCAGTGGCGTAATCTTGGCTCATGGCAACTTCTGACTTCCAGGTTCAAGTGATTCTCCTGCCTCAGCCTCCTGAGCAGCTGGGATTGCAGGCACGTGCCACTACACCTGGCTAATTTTTGTAATTTTAGTAGATATGGGGTTTCATCACGTTGGCCAGGCTGGTCTTGAACTCCTGACCTCAAGTGATCCACCCACCTTGGCCTCCCAAAGGGCTGGGATTACAGGCGTGAGCCAACTTGCCCGGCCTCAGAATCTGACTTTTTAATCAAGATGGCCTCTTTATGCAAAGGCTCCCCCAGCTGGAATTCTGTCCTTGTGCCAGGCAGCTGCTGCTCTGCTCAAGGAGAAATTAGTTCACTCCTCCACAGACATGCAACCCAGTGACCACTCTCCTAAGCTGTTTCACCTTCCCCACATGGCTTATGGTAGAGTCCAGCATAATCAACTCAAGCCCATAGTGGTTCTTCACTTTGAAGGACTGGACAAAACATTTCAAGAAACTAATTATAGTTAAGTGACAGTCACTCTATGACGAGCTATGGGGTAGCTCTACACATGGGCTATCAGGAGCTGAAATATAACAGGCAGTTCCTGCTATACTTCAGATACTCAAGGGTTCAGTGATTTTAAGCTGCTCTCAAACACTAGTCACCAGAGCCTTCCACTGCCCCTCACTTTCAGCCATGATACATATAGCTCTTCAATAAAACCCAAAACACCACAACTTTAGAAAGCCCACTACCTTTTCCTTTTGCCTTTTCCTTGTACGGACTGAGTTCTCTTCTTGGATGGAGGACACCTTTTGACCTGCAGTCACAATCAAATGAGACTAAGTTTACAAAAAACCCAGCAAAGAGGAAGGGTAAGGAGGGCTTTTTTTTTTTTTTTTTTAAAGGGAAAAAAAGAAACAAACCAAAAAACAGAAAGGGAACAAGCTTTGGATAGTTAATACTAAATGTAGTAAATTAATACTAAATATAATAAGAATTCAATGACTTAAAAAGTTCAGAACATAACTAACTGAATTTCCACCGGCTGGGTTTTCAAAATAGAGGATTTTGGCCAAGATTAAAAGTGAATCTCTTTTGAACTGATTGCAGCCTGGCTTGTCCCCCACTACTATACATAAAGGGCTGCTGTGAAGGTCACTCAGGGCGTCCCAGGTCCCCAACCAAAGGCAAATCCTGCAGTGCTCCCTTCCTGGGGCCTGGGAGGTCCCTGGCAAGAATCACTGCTTATCTTCCATATATTCTCTCCTCCCTTGTCCTCCATGATGGATCCATCTTGCCTGCTTCTCTAGCTTCCTTGGCAGCCTGCCTTAGCAGCTCCTCTCTCTACCCTCCATGTTCACCCTCAGACTCCTTCTCTTCCTGCACAAGCATCTCTACTCCCACACTGGGGCAAACACTTAAAGATCTGGGAGGCAGTGTATTTCTCAATCTCCCTCTTCTCCCTGAGCTCCAGGCTGAAATTTCTGTCTAGCCTAGATGTCCTAGAAAACTATCAAATGGTTCACATGCCATGCAATTGACACGTACTCCCCCTACCCCCAGTCCAGCACCACTCTGCCGCCCAAGTCCCATACCTCACTGAATGGCAGCTGCCTTAGCTAGAAACCATGCAGACATCTCTGATTCCTCCTTTTCTCCACCAACTATGCCACTTTCTAAAACCTATCTCAAAACCATTCCTTCTTTTTATAGTATCAGCACGTCAGTTCAAGAATTCATAAGCTTCCAGCTGGTTTCCCCATCTCCAGTTTCCCCCCTCCCCCATTTATCCTAAATACTGTTCCTCTTTGCTTTCTTCTTCAGCTAGCAGGCTCTCACTCACCTTGAAAGCCCTGCCTATGTCCTAATGGGGTAGGGGAGACTTGCTAGCTTCCTCTTCTGTGTTCTATACACTTTGGACACCAGTCAATTATCACTCCTGTCACTGCCATGTAAAGTAGGATCATCTCTACTAAACTATGAGCTCTTGGTGTACAACAATGTATTTTATGCATTTTTGTGTTTGTTTCATGATAACCCCCAGCCCCCAACCTCAGTGTCCACTTACTCTTGCACTTTGAAGATTCTTATGTTTATTTTCTTCTTCTTCTTCCTCTTCTACTATCATTTCATCCACTTGTATTACCTTTCGTGCTATAAGAAACAGTTTCAACAGTGTGGTATTTCTAATGAGAATAAAGTTTTGTGCATTCACATTTCTTATAGGAATAAAACATATGCAATCCCAAACTGCAATTAAGAAATGAACTAAAATTAAAGAAGACTTTTTAAGAAAGAGAGTTTAGACAAAGGAAACTAATCAGTGTTAAGAAACCTCATGATGCTTTGTAGGGACAGCCCAGCATTCTGAATAAGAGCAAAGACTCTGAGTCAGACAAACTTGAGTTTGCCCTGCTCTGATATCCTGGCCATGGGTCAGGATGTTCTTATAAGAGCTGGATCCATCAAACTATCATAGCTTAATGACAGTCACATTAAGTCTATGTCACAATTCATCCTGGCCCAATGCCTTGCTCACTAGTCACAACCTGGTTTCTTATATAACTTTTCCTGTAAGATAGTGTTTCTCAGAGTGTGGGACATGTATGCAAGATGATTTTATGCAGATAGATCATAGAATTGAATAACTTTTTTTCTCTTTCTTTTTTTTTTTTTTTTTTTTTTTTTTAAATCAGAGATAGGGTCTCACTATGTTGCCCAGGCTAGTCTTGAACTCCTGGGCGCAAGTGATCCCCACGGCTTGGGATTATAGGTGTGAGCCACTGCATCTGGCCTGAATTGAGTAACTTTGAACTGCACGCAGAGAAAGTCATTCCTTTTTTTCTTTCTTTCTTTTTTTTTTTTTGAGACAGGGTCTCATTCTGTCGCCAGGCTGGAGTGCAGTGTCGCAATCTTGGCTCACTGCAACCTCCGCCTCCCGGCTTCAAGGGATTTTCCTGCCTCAACCTCCCGAGTAGCTGGGACTACAGGCACACACCACCATGCCTGGCTAATTTTTGTATTTTTAGTAGACACAGGTTTCACAACGTTGGCAAGGATGGTCTTGATCTCCTGACCTTGTGATCTGCCCGCCTCAGCCTCCCAAAATGCTGGGATTACAGGCATCAGCCACTGCACCTGGCCAAGTCATTTCTTTTTTTATTTTCTTTTCTATTGAGACAGAGTTTTGCTCTTATTGCCCAGGCTGGAGTGCAATGGCCCGATCTTGGCTCATGGCAACCTCTGCCTCCCAGCTTCAAGTGATTTTCCTGCCTCAGCCTCCTGAGTACCTTGGCATTCGCCACCATGCCTGGCTAATTTTGTATTTTTAGTAGAGATGGGGTTTCTCCATATTGGTCAGGTTGGTTTTGAACTCCCGACCTCAGGTGATCTGCCCGCCTCAGCCTCCCAAAGTGCTGGGATTATAGGTGTGAGCCACAGCGCCTGGGCTAAGTCATTCCTTTTTCATTTCTTTTTCAACTTTGCTGATTCCATCAGGGAGAGTTCCAGTTGGTGTTACCAGTCTTTTAACACCTCTCTAGCAATAATGTTTGGTTTCTGGCACAGCTTTTTTTTTTTTTTTTTTTTTTCCTTTTTTCACTTTCACTTTAGTTCACACAGGAGTCTTGAGTTTGGTTAGCAGCAGTCCTGCATACAATAAACTAAATTTCTGGTTTGAATTGGTGTTTGGGTAAAAAAAATAATAATAATAAAACAATAATAATAATTAAATACAGCATCCAAAAGCAAGTTTTTGGATTTACAAGATTAAGAACCAGAGATTAAAGGGACGACACTCTACCAACAAGACCCTGGCTGAGCAGCCAACCAAGCAAGCTGAGCCTCAGTTCTTTCTATTGGACAAGGAGTTTTGAAAAGTACTCACTTTTGGCAGATTTCAGGGGTGTCTGAATAGCTTCTGCTGTTAGTTTGTTTATTTCGGTGATATCCAGGTCAGCCTATGACAAACATAGCCAGCATTATTTCACCAAAACACGAGGAACAATATTTCGAGATAAAAAATTTTTTTAACTATTATTTGATACATAAGACTGTTAAATGTAAGTGATAATACAATACACAATGTAGCAGACTCCCATAAAGCCACCACACAACCCAAGACCTAAAACATTGCCAATTACTTGGTTCCGCTGTGTATTTATTCCTTCTTCCGTTTCCTTGTCTCTTCTCGCAAATGTGATGGGTCTCCTGATCCTGTCATTCCCCAGAGGTAACCATCCCATTCCACTTGCTCAATCATAAGGTGTATGTGTATGTGCTCACATTTACAGGCATATATGTGTATACGTGTGTACACACAAAGACATGCTTTTTCACATGTACTTAAACATTCTGTTTGGTTTTGGCTGTTTTCACCGCTATTTGTGGTTGTAGTAAATTTGTTTTCACTGCTATATCATACCCCACTGTGTGAATATACCACCATGGATTTGTCCATGCTTCATCAATTGTTTCATACTATTATAAACAATGCTACCTTGAACTGTCTTATGTGTCTGATGGACATGTCCAAGTTTCCCCTTGGCTCTGTCCTTAGGATAGGGGATCAAAGGCGTTATAGGTTACATAAATATTCAGCCTTTGTATTATGTCAAATTGTTTCCCAAAGTGGTTACCCTTGTCTACAGCCCATCTGCAAACAATGCAAGTTCCTAATGATCTACATCCTCTCCAACACTTGGCTCTGTGTCAGGCTGACCATTTTTTTGGATCAATCTACAGGGTCTCAATAAGGTTTTCTATGATGATCCTGAGTCCTTCAAAAAGGCTTCCAGTCACCATTCAAATTAGGTTTTTTTTCATATGTAGTGCCCATACTATGGGCACTCTTATTAAAGAGCAGTCATGATTCTTAGCCCTTTCCTTATAGAACATATGTAAATATCAGAATAATTATTACAGGTTTGGAATGGCACAAGTTCATCTCTGGTAGGGACTGCTTGAAGGATTCAAAGAAGGATTCTGAGGCTGTCTTAGGATTAGCAAGAAATACTGCTATAATAAATTACTGATGTTTGCCAGGTTTGATGGAACAGAAAGTGGCTTTCCTGCCAACATTCTGCCATCTCTATAAACAACTGACTCCATAACATGTTATGGAGTCATCCGTGGTGGCAGGCCACTGGTCATCTAGTGTGCAGGAGAGTTAGCAGAGCAGGCCCGAGGCTGAAACACATAGAAAGGCCTGTTTGCAAGGCTGGCCTTGGTTGGCATCTGGGAACTTGGATTTCAGAGAAGTTCCCATCTTTCCTTAACAAGAATGCCTCATTGCACCTAAACTTTATGCAAACAATATGGCTCCTGCTGAATACCTACTTCCCTCCTGGAAGTCTAGAATTTTGACATGTGCTAGGTAGATAGATGATGCCTCATGAGCAGCCCCCAGTTAAAACTCTGGGCATTAACTCTCTAATCAGCTTTTCTGGTAGACAACATTTCACAAGTGTTGAATTAAGCATGTTCTCTGTGACTCCACAGGGAGTGGACTCCTAGAAGCCTGGTTTCCTCTGGACTATGCCCTGTGTACTTTTCCCCTTTGTTAGATTCATGCTTTGTATCCTTTCACTGTAATAAATCATCGCCATGGGTGTGACAGTATGCTGCTGAGCCCCATGAATCTTCCTATTCAATCACCAAACCTGAAGGTGGTCGTGGGAGCCCCAACACACTTCCCAACTAAGAGCTTTTATAGATTTTCTATCATTCCTTTCTTGGGTTTTAAATCATATTAATCAAGGCTAGAATTCTCTCAATTTGGTGTGGTAGCAATGGATCTCTCATATTACATTAGAAGTTCTCATTTGCAGTTCTGTGTGTCTAATTTAAAAAGAGGGAGCTGCATTAGCTAGTAAGTAGGATTCATCTCAGAGGTAACGCTTTCAAAACATTAGAGCTCAGTGTGTTTAGAGGGGTGAATAATCCCCACCTCCCTTCTACAGTATTCATCCCCAAATGCTCCAAATTTTTCCAAATTGATAATTGGCTCCTCATTATCTTTAACTTCTGAATGAAGCTGGTGGAGATCTGTTGTGTACCCTTGGTGGTCAGACTCCTTTAAACCCTGAGATTCCAAATGCTTCTGATCAACTCAACAAAAGATGTCAATTTTGGGGTTTATTTTGTAAATCCAGTGGAGGCTGCAATAAACTAACAGAAAGATACACAAATGTGTGTATACACACATTGTTTGTATACGACTTTAGAGTGCCTAGGGAACTCTGTGAAGCCCTTGTATAGACTAGTTTCCAATGCTGTCTCACAGAACTTTCGTAAGAGTAGCAATGTTCTATTTCTGTGCTCTCTGATGCAGTAGCCGCTAGTCACATGTAGTTACTGAACATGTAAAATGTGGCTAGTATGTCTGAGAAAATAAATTCCTTAATTTTGTTAATTTTAATTAACTGAAATAGCTACATGTACCTTGTGGCTACTATTGGACAATGCAGCTTTCAATGCTCTATTTTGTATCCTCTTCTTACTGCCTTCAATCCTGGTACTGATGCTGGGAGGAAGGAGGTGAGAGGGGTTGGGGAGTAATGAGCATGCCCAGCAAGAGCACTGCTTCTACAGTATGACAAGATGAAAACAGCCTCGTCTTCTAGCAGGCCAACGCACACTGTAATGACCCAGGGGCTTAAAGGAACTTGGGCTTGAGGCTTTCTACTTCCACTGTAGAGTTCAGGACAAACGACTGCAAGAAATTGGTCAAAAATAGAACTGCCACCCTCTGTAGGGCTCAGAACTATAGGGGTCTCGTGTACACAGTGTCTGGCCCAACTTTAATTTTTCAGTTAACACAAACAGATAATGTCCCTTTAGGCAACCTCTTCCACAGTAAACACCTATTCGTTGGCTCTGGGGACCGGACTAGACTTAAGAACTAAGCAGCGGCTGGAAAACAGGACAGGTCACTTACTGTTGCTGCCTCTTCCAGGGCCTGCTTGTTTCCTCCAAGGGCTTTAAAAAGAACATTGTAGTTACGATTAGATTTTAACAATAAATCATCTCACCTAATAGTACCATTTGTCTTTCTAAAACTGGTCCAGCCCGTAGTCTAACATTGAAGGACCTTCACCATCTAAGCTATTCTTTCTCCAAGTTATATCCCAGGTGTGCCACTGATTCTCCTGACTTGTTGCCATAGTACTTTGTATTTCCTCTGCCTGAAATTCCCCTCCGTACTAGACTAATTTCGAACTCATCCTTCAAAACTCAGCTCAAACATCACCCCAAAAATTCTGCTTATTTTTCTTTTTTAAAAATATTTTTTAAATTTTATTTATTTATTTTTGAGACAAGAGTCTTGCTCTGTCACCCAAGCTGGAGTGGAGTGGCTATCTTAAGAGCTCTCTATCTCCAGGGCTCAACTGATCCTCTCACCTCAGCCTCCCAAGTAGCTGGGACTACAGGCATGTGCCCCCACATTTGGCTAGTTTTTGTATTTTTTTGTAGAGACAGGGTATCGCCAAGTTGTCTAGGCTTTTTTTTTTAAACTAGAGATGTAGTCTCTTGCTATGTTGCCCAGGCTGGCTTTGAACTCCTGGGCTCAAGTGATACTCCTGCCTCGGCCTCCCAAAGTACTAGGATTATAGGCATGAACGCCCACCCCAGGCCCTGCTCCCTGCTTATTTTTCTTTTTTAAAATTTTTTTCTTGTTTTCCTTTCACTAGGAACTCATTAAAATTTTTATTATTTTTTTAAGTTTAAAGATAGGGTCTTACTATATTGTGCAGGCTGGTCTCAAATTCCTGGACTCAAGCAATCCACCTGTCTCGGCCTCCCAAAATGCTGGGATTATAGGCATGAGCCATTGCACCCAGCCTGCTTATTTTTCGATCTCACAGGCTGCTGCAAAGTGTGGTATTAGTTGCTGACCCTCATAATACCCAACAACTACTCAAAGCTATTTAAATGTCCATCTCTGCCTTGGACTGAATTCCAGAGATGATATCCTTTGCTTCTTGCAAAAATCTAGCGGACAACAGCTGTATAGTAAACGTGTCGAATGAAAAGGTCTTTGTGAGATTTACATGTAGAATAAAAAGTTAGCTTAGATCCTCCTGCTAGAAACCCTCATAGTATCTTGTAAAACAGTTAAGATCTTAGGCAATGAAACCAGAATACCCGGGTTCAAACAGACTATGCCACTAACTAGCTTATAAGGCCCTGAGCAAAGTATCCAATTTCTCTGTACCTTAATCTTATTGTTTTGAAAAACAGAAATATTAAAGCTCGGTGCGGTGGCTCACTCCTGCAATCCTAGCACTTTGGGAGGCTGAGGTGGGTGGATCACCTGAGGTCAGGAGTTTAAGACCAGCCTGGCCATCATGGTGAAACCCCATCTTTAAAAAAAAAAAGAAAAAAGAAAAACAAATATTATTATTAGTTAGGAAGAAAAATTCGTCAATGTATATAAAACATTTGGTACAATGCCCATCTGGCATAGGAAGCACAATATAAATAGGCTCACTGACCACGACTCTATTCTATCTCCTTTGTAGTACCTATACTTAATTAGATAATTGCATGTGGATTTTTCTAATAGCTCTTTTCTACTAACCTGCATATTCCTGAAGTCGCAGACACTGTCTGTGTTATTCCCCAGTGCATCTTTAGCACCTAGCACTGTGACTGACACATACTCAATATTTGTGGAAATGAGCAAATGAATGGCTTAATATTAATAAATAAAAGGGCAAGTCAAAAGGATCATTAAATGTCAAATATGTGAGCAGAACATGCATTTCTAACCAAGAAGGAGACTACATGCTGGGTAATTAATAATAAGGAAAAGAGAAAAAGAAAAGGCAATCCAGCAGAAAGTCCAGCCTCCTGCATTTCCCTGGACATTTAATAAGGGAGGGGGGAAACAGGCTGTGATTTTTCTCTGGCCAGGAAAACTGATGTGTCCATTTTTAAGGTAGCAATTTCCATAGGCTGCAGAAGGAGCTGCTTTGGGTTATTCTATCTGAGCTCTGGTTAACTAACTACATCATTTATTCATTGTTACATGGGAAAGGGAAAATATACATATATTTTTATGGTTTTTGTTTTAATTTTTTTTGAGACAAGAGTCTTGCTCTGTCACCCAGGCTGGAGTGCAGTGGAGTGATCTCGGCTCACCGCAACCTCCGCCTAACCTCCGCCTCCCGGGTTCAAGAGATTCTCCTGCCTCAGCCTTCTGAGTAGCTGGGACTACAGCCACCCGCCACCACGCCCAGCTAATTTTTGTATTCTTTAGTAGAGAACAGGGTTTCATCGCATTGGCTAGGCTGGTCCTGAACTGCTGACCTTGTGATCCGCCCACCTCGGCCTCCCAAAGTGCTGAGATTACAGGCGTGAGCCACACCCCTCAACCCCGCGTCCGGCCAAAATACACATATATTTTAAAAAATACTATTTCCTGGCCGGGCAGTGGCTGACACCTGTAATCCCACACTTTGGGAGGCGGAGGCAGGCTTGAGGTTGGGAGTTCAAGACCAGTCTGGCCAACACGATGAAACTCCGTTTCTACTGAAAGTACAAAAATCAGCCGGGTGTGGTGGCGGGCGCCAGTAATCCCAGCTACTCCGGAGGCTGAGGCAGGAGGCAGGGGAATCACTTGAACCCAGGAGGTGGAGGTTGCAGTGAGCCAATATCACGCCACTGCACTGCACTCCAGCCTGGGTGACAGACTGAGGCTCTGTCGAAAAAATAAATAAATAAATAAAAATACTATTTCCTGATGTGGAAAAATTATGCGAAATTCACATTTCAGTGTATCCATAACTAAAATTTTATTGCAATACAGCCCATCCATGCCCATTCCCTACAGCTGTTTTGGAACTGTATCACAGAGTTGAGTAGTCCGACAGAGACCCCCACCACCCCCCGCACCAGTGGACTAAAATATTTGCTAGCTAGACCTTTAGAGAAAAGCATGGAGAAAAACGAAGTAGGGAAGTGAGACAGAGTGAAGGGGAGCAGTAGGTCTGCCATTTTCCATAAGTGGTCATGTCAGATCTCATTAAAAGGTGACATCTGAGCGAGCCCTTTCTGAAGGGTGTCACCTAACCCCAAGGGGCTCCAGGCCTCCGCCCAGGGAAGCGTTCCAGCTCTTACCGAAGTAGTCGAGCCAGTTCATCTCGCGCAGCGCCTTGGGGAGTCGCAGGATCTCGATGTTGTAGAGGTTATCCACCTCCTTGAGGAGGTTCTGCCTGTCTGACTCAATCTGCTTGATTCGTATTTCCACTGCGGGAGGGCAGAGCCAACGGGACACGGGTCACGGGGCGGGTGAATATGTGCTGCTCGTGTCCCCACCCACCAGCATCCCGCGACCGCCCCAGGAAGCCGTGACGGCCCGGCCCCTTACCTTCACGGTCGAAGTCTTTCAGAAAGGAGGCGAGCTTCCGCTTCCGTAAGGAGTTGGTTTTGGCCACTCGACTGCTGCCCTTCCTAGGAGCCATGGCGCTCGGCGGAGGCTGCGGGGAGCGGCGGAGATGGGGCAGGGAGGCAAGGAACCGGGTAGGCACGAGAAAGGCGGACAAATACCACCCGAAGAAGTCGCCAGGCACGTACCTGCGCTCCCGAGACAAGGGCTAAGCAAAACCTCCCTGTGCAAGTGAGAGAGAGCGGCTCTACCGCCAACCGCCACCCAGTTCAAACTCCACGGCCACAGACTGACGAATGAGAAGCCGCCGTCCCACAACATCCAATCACAAGCAAGTTCCTGCCGGCCCAGGGTCTCCCGCCCAATGCGCCCTCTACAGCCTGAGTACGTCAGCGCGGCCGCCGCCGTCGCGGTTACTCCTGGGAGTTGTGGTTCAAGATTGTTTCCCCGCCCTCTCCACCTCTCACCCGGCTCCGCCCTGGCCAGCTGTAAACGATATAAACTACTACTCCCGACAGGCCTTGCGGCGGCAACCCGGCATTGTAAGCTCTGGAGTGCTGGGGGCCGACTAGGACGCCGGGGGCCCACTTGGACGCTGGGAATCCGAGCACTTTGGGAGGCTGCTTCTTTCTGGCCTGGTTGCCACTGAGTAGCCGAGGGCCGCCGTGACCCACTGATTGACTACTAACTGGCTGGCTGCCTACCTCTGCGCTCCTCAGGGTCCAAAGCTTCCCAGGCCGAACTTCAGACAAGTGGAGGAAACCTCGGGCAAGTGGAGGGTCGGTGGGGACAGAGCAGCCCCACCCAGCAGAGTTTGGAAGGGGGCGGGGTGCAGGCTTTGGGGTGGGCGGTGCCAGCGCGCGGCCAGTCTGGGCAGCGAGTGGGGGAACCCTCTCGTTCCTCGCTCGCCCGCGGGCTGGCCCCTCCTGCCCAGCTCTCATCCTGGCGCCTCGACTGGGTGCGCAGTGCGGGGTCGCGACTTAAGGTGCAGGTGGCGGCGCTTGGCAGCTGGCCATACGGTGACTGCAGCAGGAACAGCGGTCGCCAGACAACAGGGAGCCCAAGGCAGGAGGCAGCCCTGGGTGTTGGGCGTGTAGACGGCGAGCCCCGCCGAGCCGCGGTCCAGTCGGAGGTGCTAACTGTGCATCTTGACATCTGTCCACAGCCACAGGGTTGGATTGCTCAGGGGTTGTGCTGAGGCCCAGCAAGGCTAGAGGCTAGTCTTGAAGTCTCCAGGGATCAGAGCGATAGCTCAGGCTGAGTCTCAAGGCGGACGGCGACCAGACGGCCAGACTGGTGAGCTCTTGACGAGTTTGTGCTATGATTGTTTGGATTTGGTGCTTTTCACCTGTGGATGCGGTCTGAAGCCATGTCAGAGGGGTTGTGTTTGTGTTTAAGTGTGCATTTTATAGACTGTAGGGGTGATAATCTTGCCTCTCCCCCTCTGAGCTCAGGAACAATTGAGGAAATAAGCAAAGGTGCCAAGCAGGCTCCTGATAGGCACCAGCAAGCTTGGGGGCACTGGCAAGCCTGGCCCTTCCTGGAGAGTCCTTTCTCTCCCTTCCAGCCTGTCCTGTTGCTCCACACGCAACAAGTACTTGAATGTAGCTCTTCCGCCCGAGGTCAGCCCTGGGCAGTGGGTGATGGGGGTGACACCCGTCTGCTGGGTGCCTGAGGATCTTCATCAGGCAGATGGCCAAGATGAGAGGTGATGACAACCGGTACCTAATGCAGGCTCCCCCCAGCAGGTATTTTTATGCTGGGCAAGTCGGGCTTCCAGCCTCTTGGTTTCAGGGCTTCTTTCACCCCACTCCCCAATGCGCCCGACTTCCCTGGGCACCTAGGACGTCCCCCTGCATCTTAGCTAGAGCTGCCACGTCAGGAACCCCTGATTCACTAGTTTTTGCCAGTTGGCTGTGCCACAAACATTGTAAAATGTGTCATTAAGGCATAGCCGGAGGCGCAAGCTGAGAGGAAGAGACTCCCAGCTAATAGGACGTGGCAACACCGCCACCAATTTAAACTGCCGCAGACTGACAAATAAGAAGTTGCCGTGTTGGGACGGCTGCAACATCCCAAGGAAGCTTCAAGCCGAGTGGCCAATCCACATGTGGGACTACAGTACCCAGAAGTCATTGCGGCACAACGATATATTTTCGCGACTCAGTAGCCCTGCAAGCTAGAGGAGCTTTGCGGGGTGGTCACATTTGAGCACACGCAGACAGACTACGGGTGTGTGTGCAGGTCTGGAGGGTTCTCACACTTTGGCTGTCTCTCCTGGTTTCAGGAAGGCGACCGGCAGCCTCAGGCAGGGGAGACTGGCCTCTGGGTCAGAGAATAGACGGCGCTTGGATGCCGGGAATTCTCTGTAGCAGGAGACTGCCCTATCCAGGTCATCCTTCCCGAGGTAAAGCCAGGATCTCCTTCACAAAGCTGAGGCAGGGCCTGACGCGGTGGCTCACGCCTGTAATCCCAGCACTTTGGGAGGCCGAGGCGGGCGAATCAGGAGTTCAAGACCAGTCCGGCCAACATGGCGAAACCTCGTCTCTACTAAAAATACAAAAATTAGCTGGGCGTGGTGGCAGGCACCTGTAATCCCAGCTACTGGGAAGACTGAGGCAAGAGAATCGCTTGAACTTGGAAGGTGGAGGTTGCAGTGAGCCGAGATCGCGCCACTGCGTGAGACTCCATCTAAAAAAAAAAAAGAAGCCACTTCTGGAGGTGAGACAACTCCTATCCAAACACGAGGATGGAGATGACCGCCCACCTTCGACCCAGTGCCTCCCCGACTGACTTGGCACCCCTACATGGTTATTTTCTTTATGTTTTTATCTTTTTCAACAGAAGATGACTCAAGACCGGCCTCTGCTTGCTGTGCAGGAGGCCCTGAAGAAGTGCTTCCCCGTGGTGGAGGAGCAGCAGAGCCTGTGGCAGAGCGCCCTGCTAGACTGCCAGCCCCTCCTGGTCTCCCTCAGCAACCTGGCGGAACAGCTGCAGGCCGCACAGAACCTGAGATTTGAGGATGTGCCGGCGCTTCGGGCCTTCCCAGACTTAAAAGAGCGACTGAGGCGTAAGCAGCTGGCGGCTGGTGACATCGTCCTGGACAAGCTAGGGGAAAGGCTGTAAGCGGCTCCGTAGTGCTCTTTCTTGGTGGAAGAATTTTAAAGCGAGGTGTTTTATATGTAGCTAGGATCAGTCTAGAAGGTGTTTTTCTCCTTGAAAGCATGGCATTTGGAGGTATCTCAACCTTCCTTACTTTCCATCTGGGGCAGTGGGACCTCTGTCAGAAAGCCATTTTCTGGTATTTTCCTTGTCAGAGACTAGGCATGGTTGTGGTGGGCTTAGTAGAAACCACAAAAGAACAGAAAAGGAGCAAAGAAAGCGTATTAGCTCTCCCCTATACTTTTCTTTGGTAAAAGGCAGTGAGGAGCTGTGTAAACTTAGTAGGTCCCAGAGCTAAGGGATTTACATATATTACGTCATAAAGTCTCTTCAACATATCTCTGACTTAACTGCACTTACTCCATGCAGGTAAGAAACTGAGGCTCAAGCAGATTGCCCATAGCGACACAACTAGTAAAGAGTGGAGCTGGGATTCTAACTCAAGGGTGTTTGACACAAAAGCTAGAGCTCTTAATCACCACTTTGTTCTGCTGTAGATTGGAATCTCTGTGCCCAGGAGAAGCACATCTCTAAGTTCTGATACACTTGTTGTCAGACCCAGTATCTGAGTTACAGGCTTTTTTTTTTTGAGATAGGGTGTTACTCTGTCACCCAGGTTGGTGTGCAGTGGCATGATCACAGCTCACTGCAGCCTTGACTTCCCTGGTTCAAGCGATCCTCCCATCTCAGCCCCCTGAGTACCTGGGACAACAGGCATGCACTTCTATGTCCAGTTAATTTAAAAAATTTTTGTAGAGATGGAGGCTTACTTTGTTGTCCAGGATGAGAGTTATAGGTTATTAAGGGCAGAGAAGAGACAGGGCATGTGTATCCTTTCCTTGAACCAGAACAAAAGAAAGTTCCAGTATATACAGTCTGTGCCATAGACTAATAGGAAACTGTCACAGATGAGGACATTCCTATTATTTATTTGTACAAAATGCATTCATCAGGCACCAGTGCAAGATGCCAGGAATACAATAATGAACCAGACTTACTTCCTGTTCTTAATAGAACAGAAGAAATAGACAGTGAATTAAATTGTGAGATTTCTTAAGATATTAATAAGTATGGCTTGTGAGGAGGGAGGAACTTCTGGGAGGAAGTGATATTTAAAACCTGATGGTTGAAAAGGTGTAAACTGAGTCAAGACATGGGTGTGAGTAGCGTGCATAGAGAGTAGTTTGACTGGCCAGGCACGGTGGCTCATGCCTATAATCCCAGCACTTTGGGAAGCATATCACTTGAGGTCTGGAGTTTGAGACCAGCCTGGACAACATGGTGAAATCCCATCTCTACTAAAAATACAAAAAATTAACTGGGCATCATGGTGCACACCTATAGTCCCAGGAGGTTGAGGCAGGAGAATCTCTTGGACCTGGGAGGTGAAGGTTGCAGTGAGCCAATATTATGCCAGTGCACTCCAGCCCGGGTGACAGAGCAAGACTCTGTCTCAAAAAAAGAGAGAATAGTATGACTGGAGCAGAGGCCTGGTAAGAGGTGAGATCAGCTGGGTATGGCAGCTCAGCCTGTAATATCAGCACTTAGGGAGGCAGAAGCAGGAGGATTGCTTGAGACCACAAGTTTGAGACCAGCCTGGGCAACAAAGTGAGACTGACTCTACAAGAAATCAAAAAATTATCTGGGTTTGGGAATGGGCACCTGTGGTCACACGGGGGCTACACAGGGGACTGAGGCAGGAGGATCACTTGAACCCAGGAGGTCAAGGCTGCAGTGAGCCATGTTTATGTCACTGCACTCCAGCCTGGGTGACAGATCTTGTCTCTAAAAAAAAAAAAAAAAAAAAAAAAAAAAAAAAAAAAAAAAAAAAAAGATGAGATCAGAGAGGTAAAGCAGCTCATGAAATGATGGATAAGTTAATGTAGAAAATCATACAGTTGTTAGATCTGTCTGTCACCTTTGACAGAGTCTCACTCTGTCACCCAGGCTGGAGTGCAGTGGCACAATCTTGGCTTACTGCAACCTCCGTTAGATCACTGCACCCTCCACTCCCAGGTTCAAGTGATTCTCCTGCCTCAGCCTCCTGAGTAGCTGGGATTACAGGTGCCCGCCACTACGCCTGGCTAATTTTTTTATTTTTAGTAGACACGGGGTTTTACCATGTTGGCCAGGCTGGTCTCAAACTCTTGACCTCAAGTAATCCGCCTTCCTCAGCCTCCCAAAATGTTGGGATTACAGGTGTAAGCCACCATGCCTGACCTTTAGTGACATTTATATACCATTGTAGTATCATACAGAACAGGTTTACTGCAAGTTGTATACTTTTAAATGGTAACTTTTATGGTTTGTGAATTACATCTCAATTTAAAGAATAAAACACTGCCTGTCAAAGCCTACCACCCAAGAGGCACTTGGTTTTTTCTAGTTCAGTGGTTTTTAGCTTTGGACTTTGACTTACAGAAAAAAATATATTTTGTATTATTCATAGACACACATACATGCATATATAACTGGAATGTTTCACGAAACAATGTTGGGTGCTTTACTTAATACTTTGTCTTCTTTTTATTTTATTTTTAGAGAGAGAGTCTCGCTCTGTTGCCCAGGCTGAGGTGCAGTGGTATGATCATAGCTTACTGTAGCCTCTAAGTCCTCTTGCCTCAGCCTCCTGAGTACAGGTGATTGTCACCATACCTGGCTAATTTTTAAAATTTTTTGTAGAGATGGTCTTGCCAAATTGCCCAGGCTGGCCTTGAATTTCTAGCTTCAAGGCCTTGGCCTCCAAAAATGCTGGGATTACAGGAATGCCACTGCACCTGGCTTTTTTTTTTTTTTTTTTTTTTTAATGTTTTAATTTTTAAAATATTCTATTTATTTTTGAGATGAAGTCTCACTCTATCACCCAGGCTGGAGTGCAATGGCACTATCTCAGCTCACTGCAACCTCTGCCTCTGGGTTCAAGTGATTCTCATGTCCCAGCCTCCCGAGTAGCTGGGTCTACAGGCGTGCACCACCACACCTGGCTAATTTTTTTATTTTTAGTAGAGATGGGGTTTTGCCATGTTGGCCAGGCTGGTCTCAAACTCCTGACCTCAGGTGATCCACCCACCTCAGCCTCCCAAAGTGCTGGAATTAAGGTATCAAGCCACTGTGCCCAGCCCCTTTCTTGATTCTTGAGCCACTCCTACCTCCAAGGCATTGTCACTAATTCCCTTATCCCACTGGTCTCGCTTGGAGATGGTTTTTTTTCCCCTGAGACAGAGTCTCGCTCTTGTTGCCCAGGCTGGAGTGCAGTGGCATGATCTCGGCCCACTGCAACCTCTGCCTCCCAGTTTAAGCGATTCTCTTGCCTCAGCCTCCCCAGTATCTGGTACTACAGGTGCCTGCCACCATGCCTGGCTAATTTGTGTATTTTTAGTAGAGATAGGGTTTGATCATCTTGGCCAGGCTGGTCTTAAACTCCTGACCTCGTGATCCACTTGCCTCAGCCTCCCAAAGTGCTGGGATTACAAAGAGATGGTTTTGCAATGAGGGGACATTTGGCAACATCTAGAGACATTGGTTGTTATGGCTTATGGAGGGTATAGGTATAGTTTACTCCTGTTGTTTATTGGGTAGGGGCCAGGCATACTCCTAAGCATCCTCCAAAGTACAGGGCAGCTCTCCACAACAGAGAATCCTGTAGTCCAAAATATCAGTAGTGCCAAAATTGAGAAACCTTCCTTTATACCTGTCTCATGATATTGCCTAATGTCAGACTCTTTCCTACAGAGCCATCCTCCTCAAGGTGCGAGACACGGTCAGCAGCCATGTGGAGCGAGTGTTTCAGATCTATGAACAACACGCAGACACAGTTGGCACTGATGCTGTCCTGCAGTCTTCAGTGGCGAGCCCCTCTGTGGCTGACATGTTGGAATGGTTGCAAGATATTGAGAGGCATTATCGAAATTCATATCCTTTGCACACATTTCAGATCATAGCCAGAGCTGTTCTAAGTCTTTCAAATTTCAGTTTTCACAAGATTGGAAAACTATATAGTATGGATCAGTTCTCTTTGGGGGTTCCTGAACTTGGATTCTTTCTGCATTCTTTTGTACAATCCTTCCTCTAATAATTTATTGAGTAGCTACTGCATGTCAGGCACTGTTCTTGGTGCAGAGAGACAGGCATTAAAAAAGGAAAATAGAATACCAGATGATGATAAGTGCTATGGAGAAAAATAAAGTGGGGAAAGTGAGGAGGGGAGGAGAGGGTTGCGATTTAAAATAGAGTGGTCAGAGCAGGCCTCATGAGAAAGTGATATTTGAGCAAACATCTGAAGAGGGAAAGGGAAAGAGCTACGCAGATATTTGGGGAGAGAAAGTTCTAGGCTAAGGAAACATCAAATGCAAAGGCCTTGAGGTAAGAACATTTCTGGTATATTCAGGAAATAGGAGGCTAGAGCAGAGTATGAGGGGGAGCTTAATAGCAGATGAGGGTAGTAAGACGGAGCTCGACTTTGTAGGGACTTGAAGGTCTTTGAAATAATTTGGGATCTGGGTGTGGTGGCTCATGCCTATAATCCCAACACTTTGGGAGGCTGAGGTGGGAGGATTGCTTGAGCCTGGGAGTTTGAGACCAGCTTGGGCAACCTGGTGAAACCCTGTCTCTACAGAAAAATACAAAAATTAGCCAGGGATGGTGGTGTATGCCTGTAGTGCCAGCTACTTGGGAGGCTGAGGCTGGAGGATTTCTTGAACTGGGGAGGTCAAGGTTGCAGATCATGCCACGGCCCTCCAGCCTGGGTAATAGAGTCTCAAAAAAAAAAAAAAAACAAAAACAAAAAAAAAAACGACTTTGGGCCAGGCATGGTGGTGTGCACCTGTAGTCGTAGCTACTCAGGATGCTGAGGTGGGAGAATTGCTTGAGCCTTGGGAGGTCAAGGCTGCAGTGAGCCGTGATCACCAGCCTAGGTGTGAACAAGCCTAGGTGACAGATTAAGACCCTGTCTCAAACTGCAGCCCCCCTCCCCCCAGAATAAAAAGCATTTGAGTGAAAGAAAAAGCTCTTAGAAACTTTTGAGTAAGGAGGATAAGACCTATGTCTTTAACAGTATCATTCTGGCTTTGTTGTGGGGTAAGATTTGGGGTACTGGGGGCAAAGGTAAAAGCGGAAAGACCAATTAGTTGAAGCTCTAACCTTTTTCTCTCAAAAAAACAAATTCCCTAGGAGATGGAGTCTTGCTGTGTTGACCAGGCTGGTCTTGAACTCCTGGCCTCAAGTGATGCTACTAGCTTGGCTTCCCAAAATGCTAAGAGTCCAGGTGTGAGCCACCATGCCTGGTCTTTTCTCAGTTCTTGCCTGATGCCAAATTTTAGCCTCTGGCTTAGGCTTCTGCCTTCATGTGAATAACTCCCAAACCCCAGCTTTGCTTTTCTCTAGTCTTGATTTTTGGTTTCCTGCAGATGCCTCCAACTAGATTGTTCTTGGAACTGCAAACTCAAATTTACAATTGAACTCCTCAATCTAGCCCTCAAATTCAGCCCCCTTTTCCTTGAGTTGTAGAATCCACCCTGTTTTCTCTTTTATTTATTTTTTGATACAGAGTTTAACTCTTGTCGCCCAGGCTGGAGTGCAGTGGCATGATCTTGGCTCACTGCAACCTCTACCTCCCGGGTTCAAGCAGTTCTCTGCCTCAGCCTCCCAAGTAGCTGAGATTACGCCTGGCTAATTTATATATATATTTTTTGTAGAGATGGGGTTTCACTATGTTGGCTAGGCTGATCTTGAACTCCTGACCTCAGGTGATCCTGCCACCTCGGCTTCCCAGAAGTGCTGGTATTACAGGCATGAGCCACCGCACCTGGCCTATTTCCTCTTTTAAATGCATGGGTAGCAGCAGTAGTAACAGCAACAGGAGCATGGGCAGAAGGAGCAAGAGCTGCGGCTGACATTA
Source organism: Sapajus apella (assembly GCF_009761245.1). NCBI lineage: Eukaryota > Metazoa > Chordata > Mammalia > Primates > Cebidae > Sapajus > Sapajus apella. The sequence goes on along the minus strand of NW_022437002.1, from coordinate 9,665,111 downwards.
CAGGGCACTTGCTATGTGCCAGAATGTTGACACAGTCACTCTTCAAGTCCTTTCATTCTGTTTCCCTGGTGCTTCTTCAATTTTCCTTCTCTGTCCCCTCTGCTGCTTACGTGGCTTCTTACCTCTCACGTGGACTCTTAATTGCATGTAGCTTCTTGACAGGTTTCTCTGTCTCTAGTTTCTTTCCCTCTAAGCTGACTCCAATTAATGATCTCACTCTGTATCTTCAGGAAGTCTGGTTCTGATCCTGCTACTTAGGATCAGAATTGTACTGTACTGTATAGGAATAGCTCCTGTTGCCAGTGGGATCAAGTTCAAAGTCCCTACCTTGGTACTCAGTGTTCTTTCTGTTCTGGCTCAGCCCACCTTTCAGCTTTGCCGACTGCTCTCCATGTGGCATCCATGCTGAGCAGACTGGAAGATTTGCTTTCTGTGAATTCATTCCATGCATCTTTGCTTCTGTGCCTTTGCTTATGTTTCCTACCAGCTGGAGTGTCCCTGATGTCCTCTGAATTGGATGTATTGATTCTCAGGACCTCCACTGAGCTTTACCTTTCACGTCACTTTTGTTTTTTCTTCTCAGGATCTGGTTTTGTCCTCACCGTGCTGAGATCCCAGATTTCAGGGATGGTTATATTCCTCTTTCCCTGTAGCACAAAACCATATTAGTAAATATTGTAGGAAATATTTGTAGCATTGGTTAATCAGGCCCACTTGGTAAAGTGTAAGGATATCTGCACTTTCACTTTTATACTTCCTTCTGGTTCTTACCAGGGCGTTTTTTTTTTTTTTCTTCAGCATATTTCATTTTCTTTTGAGCAGTCCTTAACTTCCAGGAAGGTACCTGAAGAGAAAGTATCTTCTTTCTTCTATCCAGTGGGGAGACTTGGCAAACATCCAAGCTTTGCCGAAGGCCTGGGACCGAATTTCAAAAGATGAACACCAAGATCTTGTACAGGGTACTGGGTTTTTGTTCTTCCTTCATGTCTCCTCTCCTCCATTTTTTCCCTGTGGCCCACCTCTTTGGAAACATTAGAAAGATGCCCTTGCTATGCCTCTGTGTGTTTTATATTCTCTGGAGAGGTGATAATGCCAGTTTTTCTCTCTTCCTATTTCAGATATCCTATTGAATGTGTCCTTCTTCCTGGAAGAGTAAGGAAGCTGTGTTTATCTGGAGACAACGGGCACCACAGTTGAAGACTGACATTGCTGCACCCTGCTATTTCTAAAGAAACGTCAGTATTTCAATCTGACATATTTGAAATATCAATGAGTTGAACCTGAAGACTGGGTCCTGGGGGGGATTAGTGCTTAGATGTCTGAAGGAGCTGCTGCATGCCAGGCCGTGGCTGAGAGTATGTGAGCCATGCGCCTTGCCCTTTTCTGAGGCTCAGGGAAGTGGATGGAGATAGAGAGAAAGCAGGAAGAACATAGTGCCTTGCATCCATTGTAGACTTGAAGAGGTAAGGAAGGCTAGGACAGGAGGCAAAGAGCCACACTGCCCTTGGTATCATCCACAGCATCGTCTGGTTGACAGCAGGTCCTGGCTTTGTGTCTTTTGTCAATACTTGAATCCTCGACAAAAGGAAAACTGGTTTTGATGATTTAAAGAAATAAGTGTGATTTTGACGGAATATATTTAAAAAATTTTGACCAATTGCAATAGTTATCATCAAGCCAATTTCCAGCGCCTGCCACCAGGGGGAGGTGGTGCAGCATGAATCCTGAATGCTTTGTCTTTGAAGGGTTCCTCATTACTGTTACTCTCAGAGGAAGTCACTGGCATAGTGAGACTCCTAATGATTTGTCTTTGAAGGGTTCCTCATTACTGTTACACTCTCAGAGGAAGTCACTGGCATAGTGAGACTCCTAAAATGACAGGGTTTATTTTTTTGGCCAAAGCTGGCATCTGGCTTGCCACATTCCTCTGAGTCTGGAGTAGTTTCAGGGTGGGAGAACACCAGCCCAGAGTCACTCCTTTGGGATCACATTTCCAAGGCCCGCTACCGTCATCCATGTAATAGTGGTGTTACTTTCAAACCTTTCAGCTTCCCAGGGCGCTGTAAAAATCTTGGCCTTTGAATGTAAAGCGGCTTAGTAAAGGGTATAGATATTTTTCCAAAATGAAAATAACTTTTCTTATAAGTGATACGCTTTTATAAAGATCACAGGAAAACTAGAAAAAATTTAAGTAGAAAATTTTAAAACAAACTTCATTAGAGATATTTTGATGTGTATCTTTTCAGTGTCTATTCATAAATTTTATTTTTTTCAATATAGATGGGGTCTCACTATATTCCCCAGCTCAAACTCCTGAGCTCAAGGGATCCTCCCACCTCGGCCTCCCAAAATGTTGGGAATACAGGCATGAGCCACTGTGCTCGGCCAATTCACAAATTTTTTAAAGAACAAACATGGTATCATTGATACATACTGTTAGATTGTCTTTTTTTTAAACCTAATGTAATTTGTTCATCTTTTTATATCTGTAAATGTAGCTCAACACAATTATATACCTTTTGTGAATGTATTATATCTTACAATTTACATTTTATCTTACATTTTACATGCATTTTCCCAAATCTTCATGTTTTTCTATCTATAAAGATAATCCATTTTGATTATGCATCATTATATACCTATAACTATTATTAATAATGTGTATTTATTTTTTCAGAAATTAAAATCTATCATATACATATTATAAATAAAACTTAAAAAACCTTTGAGTGTCAAGTCTTATGTTGGGCTCGGGGGACGGAGATGAAAGAGAACCCTAGAAAGGCTCACAGTTCAACCAGGGAAAGATTAGTGTGCAAATAAATCAGTGATATCTTGTTAAGGTTCGGATTCTGATTCTGTAGGTCTGAGGTGGGCCCCAGATTAATTTCTTTTTCTTTTTTTTTTTAGACAGAGTCTCACTCCGTCACCAGGCTCAGGCTGGAGTGCAGTGATGTGACCTCAGCTCACTGCAACCTCCACCTCCCAGGTTCAAGCAATTCTCCTGCCTCAGCCTCCCGAGTAGCTGGGTTTACAGGCACGCGCCACCACGCCCAGCTAATTTTTTTGTATTTTTAGTAGAGACGGGGTTTCACCATGTTGGCCAGGATGGTCTTGATCTCTTGACCTCGTGATCCGCCCGACTCGGCCTCCCAAAGTGCTGGAATTACAGGCGTGAGCCACTGTGCCCGACCCAGATTCATTTCAAAGTCCCAGCTAATGTCAATACTGATGGCCCAAGGTCCAGACTTTGGGTTGCAGAGATTTAAGTTGTAATACGATCATAAAAGTGTGATAGCTAAGGTAAAAACAGGTGCCGTGGGAGAATAGAGGTGATAACTAATTGCCTGTGGGGACTCCTTGATGACAGCACATTTGAGGTAGGTCTTGAGGGGAATTTTACTGGGGGCTGGGAGAGAGCTGCAGGGCATTCCATGCATAGGAGTGGAAGCCAACCTTTGACGAAAGCTTGCTGTGTGCCAGGCATTGTGCTTGTTGCCTTTACCCACCAGAACTGGCAAATAACAGTTTAGTATCACAAATAACAGGTTCATAGAAGGATGGCAGGAAATGGATCAGTAAGGGTGGACTGGAACCAAATTGTGAAGAGAACTGTGAATCCCAGCTTGAGCGTGTGTATTTTGCTCTACAAATGGGAGTTGCTTGCTTATGTGTATGTATGTGTAATAAAGAGCTTTCTAAACTCTCAGAAGCAAGTAATGGCTAGGTAGGAACAGCCATGTTTATGGTGCTCAGTAATAACTATATAGTATTTAAGTATCATTGTTACTGTTTTCATTTTGTTCCCTCTTAGCTTTTTTTCTGTTAAAATGCCATCCTTTTCATTGTTCTTTTTAAATTTAAAATAAATTTTGTTTATATTTTTCAGATGGAGTCATACTCTGTCACCTAGGCTGGAGTGCAGAGGTGTGATCTCAGCTCACTGCAACCTCCGTCTCCTAGATTCAAGTGATTCTCCTGCCTCAGCCTCCCGAGTAGCTGGGATTACAGGCACGTGCCACCACACCCAGCTAATTTTTGTATTTTTAGTAGAGCTGAGGTCTCACCATGTTGGCCAAGCTGGCCTCGAACTCTAGACCTCAAGTGATCTGCCTACCTTGGCCTCCCAAAGTGCTGGGATTACAGGTGTGAGCCACCGCACCTGGCCTGATTTATTTTTTAAGCGATATGTCAATATGTTAAAAAGGTATACCAGCACTTCGGGATGCTGAGGTGGGAGGATGGCTTGAGGTAAGGAGTTTAGACCAGACTGCGGAATATAGTGAAACTCTGTCTCTACAAAAAAATTAAAGAGTTAGGTGTGGTGGTGTGTCCTAGCTATTTGGGAGGTTGAGGCAGGAGGATCACTTGAGCCCTGGAGTTTGAGGTTACAGTGAGCCATGATCATCCCACTCCACTCTAGCCTGGACAATAGAGTGAGACCCTGTCTCCAAAAGAACAATAGTATTTTCAGCGAAGAATTTTTCTCCCCCAGTTTGCCAATTCCCTTCCCAGAAGGCAACCAATATTGAATGTTTCTAGTGTATCCTTCCTTCCATAAATACTATTTGCCTGTGTGAGTGTGGTGGGTAGGTATCCTCAAAGACAGTCCCCAGTGGTCCCACCTCTGGTATTCATGCCCTGTGTACTCCCGTCTTGTTCCATACAGGTTGGACTCATAGAAACACTTCTAATGAATAGAATACTACGTAAGTGGTAGGATGTCACTTCTGAAATAGGTAAAAAAAAAACTGCAGCTTCCATCTTGGGTTCTCTCTCTCTCTGGGATCACCCATCCTGGGAAAGGCAGCTGCGATGCTGTGAGGCAGCCATGGAGAGGCTCATGTGAGAGACCAATGCCATGTGAGTGAACTTGGAAGCAGATCCTCCCTCCCACTTGATGGGTCAATAGCCCCAGCTGACAGCTTCACTACAGCCTCTTGAAGACCCCAGCCAAAGTAAGCGGTACCTGGATTCCTGATCCATGTAAACTGGGATAATAAATGTTTTAAATCACTAAGTTTGGGGGCCATTTGTTCCTCAGCAATAGATAATCACTGCAACAAAAAAACTCCCTTCATTTTTATATGAATGGTAACATACCATATACCCACTTTTGCACCTTGTTCTTCCTGACTTACTGTATCTTGGAGTTCATTATATATAAAAAGTTTTCTTGCATTTTTTTTAAAAGAGTTGTCTAGATTTCTGTTGTGTGAGTAAACTGTAATTTACTTAAATAGCCCCTGAGGGTGGATATTCGTTTCCAAAGTCTTAATACCTATTGGTTTTTATAATATCAACCCCCCTGTACTCCCACTCTTCTTCATCAGGCCTTGCCCTACCCCCTCGAATTTTCCAATTAGCTAATCCTACCACCTTCCAACAAAAGTCAGTATTTTTTTTTTTTTTTAAACTGGGATCACTAAATTGATAAACTAAATTGAGGGAGAGTCACCACAATGGGAGTACTTCCGGTGCTCCTCTATGTATGCCACTGGCTAATGAACAAAGACACCAATGTGAGTTCCATTCTCTGTTACCCTCAGCTGGGTCAGAACCCCTTTCTCTATCAGTGTCAGACAGCCTTGGGATGAAATGAAGAGTTTTGGTTTCCCTCTATCCTGTCCCTCCCCATCCACATCCAGAAATTGACGTTCAGGTTCTTCTCTCAGAGTAAGGTTGTCTCAAGCTGCTGGGTTGCCCGGGCCCAAAGAGAAGGACTCCTCCCTGCCCAAGGAAAGCCCAGGCTTTATGGGGACTTTATGACGTCTGACTTTAATTGGGATGAGAAGCCAGGTACCTTCCCAACCTGCTCAAATATTGGATCATTTATAATTCCATTTCCCTGTGAGAAGGGAGGAAGAGTGCACATTTCAGGGAGCAGGTTTGGGGATGAGGGGAAGGAGAGAACTGACACCTGGGTTCAAGGCTCAGCTCAGCCTTTAGCTAGCCATGTGATCTTGGGCAAGTAATTTCCCCTAAGCCTATTTCCTCCTCTATATAGTGGAAGTGATGATATGTCCTTACAGGGTTGTAAGGTTTAAGTGAGAGGATATAGTGAGGGCTTTTGGTACATTTGTGAGCATTAAAGGGATTGAAATTCACTTAAGCTTTATTAGTAACACACTAAGTATATAGTTCTGTGCTAGGCTGTTTAATATCTTTTTAAACTCTCAACAAGTATTGAAACAAGTATGCTTACTTCCAATAGGTAGATGAGGAGACTGAGACAGAGACCTGGTAAGTTTTTTCTTTTCTTTTTTGAGACGGAGTCTCACTGTGTTGCTAGGCTGGAGTGCAGTGGCATGATCTCGGTTCACCACAACCTCCACCACCCGGGTTCAAGCGATTTTTCTGCCTCAGCCTCCTGAGTAGCCAGGACCACAGGTGTGCACCACCACACCCAGCTAATTTTTGTATTTTTAGTAGAGATGGGGTTTCACCATGTTGGCCAGGATCGTCTCAATCTCTTGACTTCGTGATCCACCGGCCTTGGCCTCCCAAAATGCTGGGATTACAGGCGTGAGCCACCGTGCCCAGCCACGTGGTAAGCTTTCTAAATGCCCACAGCTTGTCAGTGATGCCAGAATTTGCACCAGGGCTTGCCTGGTTCCAGTGAAAGGCGCTTCTCCCCACATCACTGTTCCCTCTCTGCCACGGAAGGCAAGAGCACGTCTACTCAGCTGTAACAAGAGTGAGGCTTTCTGATACCCAGCCCCGCACAGGACATGGATCCTGCAGTGCAGAGCCACCCCCATCCGACTTGGCAGTGGCACATGAAGTATCCAAGCCTCTTCCAGACAGCCACAACCTTGCCAGTTACCCTTCCCTCTGATCCCATAGCCAAGAGGGTTGGAGCAAATCCTGGCATGCTCTACCAGAGTCTTAAACTTTTGCCCTTGATGCCAGGGAAGGGTAGGAGAAAGCCAGTGCTTCTGAAGGAATGACGGGTATCCCTTCTAGGCACTCTCCTCCTCCCCATCCTTCCTGGAAGGCTCCTTCTTGGTTTCCACATAGTGCAAAGGAAAGTCATTTTTCTGAGACTGTAGGGCCCAGAGATTCCGATCTAGTGTGTGGGGTGAGGGGCTAGATATCTGCAGCCTTAGTAAGTACCCTTCATTCTGTTTCAGGGTCATTCCTTAAGAAAGAGCCTTAATCCTGAGAAAAGGCAGCAGTTAGCACAGAGATTGATGGCTGGGAACAGCAGCCACAAAGACCACCCTTCTCTGGGGGAGGAAATGCCTCCATAACTCCCTCACTGCACCTCTTCTCCCCCTTTTGTTCCAAGTCCTCAAGTCCAGCAGGTACCTCAGCATTGATCCCCTGGCCCCTCCATGCTGTTTGGGATGGGATAGTCATAACTTATGTATATGGGGCTTTACAGTCTGTCACATCCATATCCATTCATTCTGAGGCCTCCCTGTGTGCCCAGCACAGAACTCATCATTAGCAATACAGAAGTAAATCAAAGAAGCCCATGATTTAGTAGGCCAGGCGGATCTGCAAGCCCTTCGTGAGAAGTGTTATTGTGAAGGATGTGTGGGGAATGCAGTGGATGGAGAGAGTGACTGTTTTTGTGGGTTTTTGTGGGAGGCAAGATGGGGAATGTGAGACTAGATCCTCTGTGACTTAATTTCAGTGAGCGTCTTCCCTCTGCTCTCTAGCAGAGTGGGTAATGGGGGTGGGGGTCAGCATGGCCTGTTGGCCATCATGTGAGCAGGGAGCAACACTCTCTGCTCTTGCTCATCTCTTCCAATTGAAATGTGTGGAGCAGTTCTTAATTTGCACAGAGAGCCCAGACTAATAAATCTGCTACTCAATTGCAATCCCCACAGTGCGTTTATAGGCAACAGCTGACTTTTATCAGCTAGTTTGTTCTTTCATATAAGCAGAGTTTTATGAGGGTCTCCTGAGCTGGCTCGTAACGTGATGAAACGTCTGCAAAACTCAACCATAAATCCCTGGCACCTGCCAAGCAGAGGATGCTGTTTTCCAGGCACATTTTGTCCAGCTGACGGCTCTGTCCCCTTGCCCAGTTTGCATTTTTGCACTTGTCTCTTTAAACTTGGATTTGTTTTTCAGTTCTCTGCGGCCTCTTTAAAGGCAACTGAAAAATGAGGGGTAGGAAAAAGGAACTAGAAAGTTACATCTGTGCTAAAAATTACCCGTGGCTTATGTTGCTCTGAAAGCCAGTTTTGATCCCACTGTTGAAACAGACATCAGGCCTCGCAGCCACATGAACCCCAGGGCGGGGGACAGGAGACCAGTGCCAGGCGAGCCCGTTATTAATACTTCGATTCTTTTCTGGGCCATCACCCTCTGTACTTGCCAAAGGCCCCTACCCTCAGTTGTCAGTTTTGTAAATTAAAAAAACAGCTCTGGAAGCCTTTTCCCCAGATGGTCTCCAGGCATGACATCTTTTCCCAGCATTTAGAGCTCCCCCAACAGAGAGAGATGAAATTTAAATGCCCTCTCTCCTCCAAATAGGGCAAGACCTGGACTCTGAGCATGCTGGTTGGCTGGGGTGGACGGGGTGGCTGGGAGAGCTAAGAATGCCTCAGTGCATGTAGGAAAGGCAGAGTGTGGCCCTGGCTGTGTCTTAGGGTTACCCACCTGTGTGTATGGGTTCTCTTCATTTTTTTTTTTTTTTGAGATGGAATCTTGCACTGTCACCCAGGCTGGAGTGCAATGGCGCAATCTCAGCTCACTGCAACCTCTGCCTCCCAGGTTCAAGCGATTCTCCTGCCTCAGCCTCCCAAGTAGTTGGGATTACAGACACGTGCCACCATGCCTGGCTTCTTTTTTTTTTTTTTTTTTTTTTTTTTTTTGTATTTTTAGTAGAGACAGGGTTTTTCCATGTTGGTCAGGCTGGTCTTGAACTCCCGACCTCAGGTGATCCAACCACCTTGTCCTCCCAAAGTGCTGTGATTACAGGCCTGAGTCACCACGCCCAGCCCTGTTTTCTTCATTTTGATCAGACCGTTAGATCAGAGGCTCCTGAGGCTGCCCTTCCTGTGGCCTTATCCCTCACTTGCTTCCCCTAGCCCACACTTCAGGGCTGGCTTCATGGGCCTGTGGCCCACGCTTACAAGGGTTCCCAAGGTTGGTTTCATGCTCTGCTGTCACTCTCGAAATTCTGAACAGTTTTTGAACAAGGGGCCCGATTTCCCTTTTGCACTGGGCCCTGCAAATTATGTTGCCAGTTCTGCCCAGAACCAGGACCAGTTCTGGTCCTGCTGCTTGTAGCTGCCCTAGCTCTGTGGACAGACCCTTTCTTCTCCAGGTTTGAGCCTTTGCAGAGCAGGTTAGCTACCTGTCATGGAGGAATCTGGCCTTGTTCCCCTCCCAAAGGTGCCCCGTTATCCACTCTCTGGCTACAGCCAACCCCTATTATGTGACAGTATCTCTCCAGGCCCTCAAGAGGTGCCTGCCAATCCCAACTCGTTCAGTCATCTGCAGCTGCTCCTGGCCCCTTCTTATCATTTTCCAGAAAAGATTTCTAGGCACTGCACTCTGCTTGGAAGACACTGCCTGCTCTTATGGAGGAGCTGGGTTCTTTGCTAGAGAAAACACCCCCGAACTCCCACCTCCACCTCAAAGGCAAGACATTGCTTCTCGCTATGAGACCTACTTTCTTATTTTTCCAAGCCCAACTCAGACACCATCTCCTCTGTGGTATCTCTTCTTACACCCCTAGGTGAAAATAACCCTTCCTTTCTCAGCACACGACTTGTACTTCTCTTTACCACTTAATTAAAAAAAATTTTTTTTTTAAATAGAGACAGGGTTTCACCATGTGGTCCAGGCTGGTCTTGAACTCCTGGGCTCAAGTGATCTACCTGGACTGGGTGCAGTAGCTCACACCTGTAATCCTAGCACTTTGGGAGACCAAGGCGGGCAGATCGCTTCAGCCCAGCAGTTTGAGACCAGCCAGGACAACACAGTGAGACCCCATCTCTTAAATAAGTAAATAAATAGAGATCTGCCTACCTCAGCCTCCCAAAGTGCTGGGATTACAGGTGTGTTTTATTATTATTATTATTATTATTATTAATTTAAATCCAGCTCCTGCAGGAAACTTTATTTTTTTCTTATACATTCTTATATCCCTACCAGCTCAGCAAGGGACTCAGCCCCATCTGGGAATTGAACCAAGTGGTAGAAATGGTGCAGGGACCTCTACGGCTGCCTGACATGGAGAAGGTGAGCTCTGCTCTACCCGGTGGGAGGGTGCAAGGGGTGGCAGTGGTCCCTTGCAGAACTGGCTGGCTGCTGGTAGCCATGGCCTCCTGTAAAACCACGGTATCCTAGAAAGATTGTGAGCTTTGTCATAATCCTGGCTCTACCACCTAGGATGTGGACCTGGTGTTTTACCCCTCTTACCTGTAAGATTAGGATAAGAAGACCTGACTCACTGAGCTATTTTGAAAATGAAATGAACTAATTCACTCAAACCACAGAGGATGAAGCCCAGCATCCAGTAGGTTCTTAATTATAGGTTTTATCCTACCACTGGAGGAGGACTTGGGGCTGAGGCCCATTTCCTCCTCCGTCAGTTACCAGCTGGGCTGGGGGTGTAGTCACTGGCTACCTAGGAACTAGGCTGGCTGATGGAAGTGAAACAGGACAGAAGATGACCCCTATCCCAACAGCAAAGACCCACAGGCCAGGCTGGGCAGAGCATCCTCCCTTTCCCAGCCCGCCTGGCTTGGGTTCCCTGGCAAGGCTGGCGGACCTAGATTCACCCGGCATTGCCACACTGGTGGAAATGGTGGTTGCCATCCCAGCCAAACCCTAGGACTGTGGCGACAGCCCTGATGGGGGCCCAGCCACCACATCAAGGACACAGCTCCACCCTCCTCTTAGCATCCCCTCCCACCCCGGGCTTCCCCAGCTCCCTCCTTCCCAGAGAACCGAGGGTGTATCCTCTCCTTGAGGCCAAGGTAAGCCACAGCCCTCTGTGGCTGCTGCTGTGTGATGAAGGTCCTGGGTGAGGAATCAGGACATCTGGGTTCCTGACCCAGCTCTGCCACCCCAGTGGGACCTGAGTGTGTGACTTGACCTCTCTAGACCCCAGGGTCTTCATCAAACAAAAGAGGGCAGGTAGACAAAAGTTTCAACTTCACAGAGCTGATGCAAAGCTGTCTCTACAATAATAAACAAACAAACAAACAAACAAATAAATAAATAAGCTGGGTGTGGTGACACACACCTGTAGTCCCAGCTACTTGGGAGGCTGAGGTGCAAGGATCACTTGAGCCTAGAAGGTCAGGGCTGCAATGAGCCATGACTGCACCACTGCACTCCAGCTTGGGTGATAAAACAAGACCTTGTCTCCAAAAAACAAACAAAAAAACTTGAAATCACATCAGAAATGGAAGTGATTTTCCTCTGAGAAGCAAAAGGACTTGGGAGCCAATAAGAATAACACTATAATTGTCACTTATGGAAGTTTCCCAGCTTCATGCTTACTCCTAACGCTTTCACATTCATTAAACGACACTGTGAGATAGGTGCTATTTCCCCCGTTTTACAGACAAGGATGCTGATTTGGGGGTGTGTGTGGTCAAATGACCTCTCAAAGGTCACATAGCCAATCTGAGATTTTAACTCTGATCAACTCTAGGCAAATCACCTACCCTCTCTGTGCCTCAGTTTCTTCTCCTGTGCAATGGAAAACATTCCCCTCTGAGAACTACTGGGATGAGGTGAACTCATGTGTGAAAAGCACCTGGCACAGTGCTGGGCAAATTTTCTTCTCTTGCTGGGAATCAGGAATTCCCGCTTGGCATCTTAGCATTAAGAGCTGCTTTGGGTTGGACAGTGGCTGCCTCCAGCCTTTCTGGGGAGTTCTGGTGATTGCTCAGTGTGGGAAGCATTGCCCAGGTGGGAGCATAGGCATGTCAATTCCTGGCTACCCTTCAGCGCCCAGGCCAGCAATGTGAGCCTCCTCCTTGCCCAGGGAAATCTGGGGACCTGTATCATTTGTATCTCTGTCCACTGAAATAATCATTGTTCCCTGCGAGTCTCCAAAGCACCAGAATCCTGCATCACAGCAAGGGGAAAAATGCTCCCAGTGCAGCAAGCCGTGCAGACGTGTTGGAGAGAGTAACCAGCGCCGTCTGTGCAAGCGGCCAATCCCATCTCTTTGATCCACAGCCCGGGACCAGGGAGGGTAGTTCTCACCCACAGAGAGCTGAGTAGCTTCCTCAATCCAGTTGCCCTTGGGCCTGGCTGTCTGGTCCAGCAAGACAGAGTTGCCCTTATTTATATCCAGTGCAACTCTGGCCCAGTGAGGAATAAACAGTCTCTCTGTTAGTGAGGATTTAAGAAGCTAGACCAGTGGTGCTTATTCTCGCCTGTACATTGGAGTCATTTGGGGAACTTTATAAAACACTGATGCGTGGTTAGAATCAGGTTCACCCCCTGAGATTCTGGTTTAATTGGCCGGGATGCAGGAATTTAAAAATCCCCTCCCCCACAAGTAATTCTAATACAGAGCAATGGCTAAGAACAACTGTTTTGATAAAATTCATTCATTTAAAGATCTTTGACGCTGTGTGTCAGGCACTATGCTGGGCTCCAAGGTGAACAAAAGAATCTAGATTTTGTTCTCATGGAGCTTGCATTTTAATGGGGAGGAACAAAATAAGCAAGAAAATAATTTCAGATGGTAATAAGTTCTATAAAGACCATGCAAGCCGGACATGTGGCTCACACCAGTAATCCCAGCACTTTGGGAGGTGAATCACTTGAGCCCAGGAGTTCAAGACTAGCCTGAGCAACATAGGGAGACCCTTGTCTCTACAAAAAGTTAAAAAAAATTAGCCAGGCTTGGCAACACACACCTATGTTTCCAGCAATGCAGGAGGCTGGGATGAGAGGATCACTTGATCCTGGGAGGTCGAGGCTGCAGTGAACTATGGCTATGCCACTGTACTCCAGCCTGGGTGACAGAGCAAGACCCTGTCTCAGAAAGAAAGAAAGAAAGAGAGGGGGGAGGAGGGAAGGAAGGAAGGGAGGGAAGGAAGGAAGCAAAGAAATAAAGGAAAGAGAGAGAAGGAAGGAAGGAAGGAAAAAAATAAAGGAAAGAGAGAGAGAAGGAAGGAAAGAAAGGGAAGAAAGGAAGAAAGAAGGAAGAAAGGGGGGGAGGGAAGGAAGGAAGGGAAGGAAGGAAGGAAAGAAAGGAGAGAGAGAAGGAAGGAAGAAAGGAAGGAAGGAAGGAAGGAAGGAAAAGGAAAGAAAGGAAGGAAGGAAGGAAGGAATGAAGGAAGGAAGGAAGAAAGAAAGAAAGAAAGAGAAAAAAAGAAAGAAAGAGGGGAGGGAAGGAAGGAAGGGAGGGAAGAAAGGAAGGAAAGAAAGGAAAAAGAGAAGGAAGGAAGGAAGGAAAGAAAGGGAAGAAAGGAAGGAAGAAAGAGAGAGAGAGAGAGAAGGAAATCTGAGAGAGAGAGAGGGAGGCTTTCTGAGGAGGTGACTTTTGTTCTTACACCTAAATGAAGTGAATGAGTGGGGCATGTGACTGTCTAGTGAGCTGTGCTCAATACCTTCTGGGCACTCCAAGACCCTTTCAGGGGTTTTGCAAGTGGAAACTTTTTATGATGCTGAGATGCTATTTGTAAGTCCCATTCTCTCACCAGTCTACAAGGAAGTTTTCAGGTGCCCTGTGATGTATGATGATGTCATTGCTCTAACAGCTAATGGGATATGTTCTTAAGTGTGCTAATGTTTGGCTTTTTTTGTTTGTTTATTTGTCTGTTTTTGAGACCAAGTCTCACTATGTTGACCAGCCTAGTTTAGAACTCTGGGGCTCAAGCAATCCTACTTCCTCAGCCTCCCAAGTAGCTGGAACTACAGGCACACACCACTGAGCCTGGCTTGTATTTTGTTTTTAAAAATCCTCATATTTAATTTCTGTATTGGTAAACAATGATGGATATAACCCATGTGAACACAGACAGACATTCTTTGGAGTCCTCAATTATTTTTCTTTTTAATTTTTTATTTATTTATTTTTTGGAAACAGGGCCTCACCCTGTTGCCCAGGCTGGAGTACAGTGGCACAATCATAGCTCACTACAGTCTCAACTTCCCAGGCTTAGGTGATCCCACCTCAGCCTTCCGAGTAGCTGAGACCACAGGTGCATGCCGCCACACCTGGCTGATTTTCTTTTTAGCAGAGATGGGGTCTTGCTATGGGGGTTGCCCAGGCTGGTCTTGAACTTCTGGTCTCAAGCAACCCTCCCACCTCTGCTTCCCAAAGTGCTGGAACTATAGGCATGAGCTACCATATCTGAGGCCTGGAATCCTCAATTCTTTTTTCTTTTTGATCTCCTGGACTCAAGCGATCTTCCCACCTCAGCCTCCTGAGTAACTGGGACTACAGGCACACACCAGCACATGTGGTTAATTTTTGTAGTTTTTGTAGAGACAGGGTTACACCATGTTTCCCAGGCTGGTCCCGAACTCAAGTAATCCACCCACCTCGGCCTCCCAAAGTGCTGGGATTACAGGTGTGAGTCGCCATGCCCAGCCCCTCAGTTCTTAAGAGTGTAATAGAGTCATGGGACCAAAAAGTTTGAGAACTGCTGATCTGGCAGGAGAGCCTTCCAGAGAGTTCAGGAGTGGGAACCAACTTGGTGTATTCAGGAAAGAGCAGGCAGGCAGGGGGACTAGAACGAAGAGATAAAGGGGAGGGAAGGAGATGAGGTCAGAGGGGAAGGCAGAGACCAGCTCTGCAGGGACCTAGAGGGAGGACGACTTCAGGCAGAGAAGACTGGGAGGCTGTCCAGGTGTGAGATACCAGACCAGGCTAGGGTGATGAAAGTGGAGATGGGGAGAAGTCGATCCCAGAGATATTTGGAAGGTTGAATCAGCAGGACCTGGTGATACATTGGATGTAGGGAGAGTAAAGGCGAATGACTCCAGTTTGCTGGCTGGTCAGCAAGGCAGGGGACAGGTGGGGAATTGGTGGGTGGGGGAGACAGAATATGAGACATGGGGTGGAGGACATCTGCTGGTTTCTGGAGAGATGGGTTTGGAGGTCACTAGAGAAGTCAGGGCTGGAGTGAGGATCAAGCTTCGGGAGAATGTGTGCAGAGAGAAGGAGAAGCATCTGGGGGCTTTGCTGGGGAAGCTCAACCTGTATGACCTTGCCCAAGGAGGTGGCAAAGAGGGTGAGAGGGAAACCAGCAGGTACTGGGGGCAGGAGCCAAGGAAGGAGACAGAGGAAGGAAGGAAGGGAGGGAGAAGGGAGGGAGGGAGGGAGAGAGGGAAGCAGGAAGGAAGGGAGAGAGGGAGGGAAGCAGGAAGGAAGGAAGAGAGTGAGGGAGGGAGGGAAGCTGGAAGGAAGGAAGGGAGGAAAGGAGAGAGGGAGGGAAGCAGGAAGGAAGGAAGAGAGGGAGGGAGTGAGGGAGGGAAGCAGGAAGGAAGGAAGGGAGGGAAGGAGTGAGGGAGGGAGGGAAGCAGGAAGGAAGGAAGGGAGGGAGGAATAAAGGAAGGGTCCGATATGATGAAAGTGCAGAAGGACACGTAGATGGGAACAGGCCTGTACAGGCCGTGGCCTCTGTAAGAAGAGTTTCTTGGAAGTGGGGGCACAGCAGCTAGTCTGCAGCTGGTTGAAGGGTGAAAGAGATGAGGATATGGAAGTGACGTGTGCAGAAAGCCCTTTAAGGGAGAAAGGAAGAAGGTAGTAGCTTGAAACAGATGCAGGGGCAGTTTAGAGTGGAGGAGACAGGACCCTGTTCTGTCAGCTGAGGGGCATGAGAAAGGATGGCTGATGGCACAGAGTCCCTGAGCAGCAGGCGGAGAGGCTGGCTCAGGAGTAGGGGCGGGACGGCTGGAAACCTGACAGTGGGTTTGAGGGGTGGGAGTGTCTTTGGGATGGCAGGTAAGAGGCAAGGTCATTTGCCGAGGGGTGCCAGGGTGGTGCGGAGGCTCTGGGGGCGGGGAACGTATGGAAAGGCCCCTACGGATGCTGGATGAGGAAGCTGCTGGGCTCAACAGCAAGACTGGGTTTGGGACTTTCTGTCCATCACCCATCGTGGACTTTGTGGGCTCAGAAAATCCAAAGAGCTCCTCACATCTCCCCCAGATGTTTCCCAGTTGTCTTCTCCACGCTGGGAGGAGGTGGATGAAGAGGGGTGAGAATTAACTTTCTGACTTGGGGGAACATGTGCCAGTGAAGAAGAGGAACACGGATGTCCTGGCTCCCTGGATCCTAACCACTGGGCAGCCATGCCTGGAGAGGATCCTTCTGCCCCTCCCGATGCGAGCTTCCTCTCAACCACCAGCCTCATGGTTCCTGACTCTTTCTCCTTTTTTGCCTTCTCACCACTCCCTGCTACATCCCACCCCAGCATGGAAGTCCCCAAGATGGTGGTACTGTCCAAACCTCCAAGAATCTGCCCTTCCCTCTCCCTTCTCCCTGCCTGGACAATTGCTGGCCTCTGCCTCCAACCTCTTTCCCTCCAGTACACGCCCTGTCAAGAGGATCGCCCTACCATGGAAATTGAGCCAAGTTGTCCTCTTGTCCCAGAAGACCTTCAGAGGTTCCTTGGGTCTCCAGCCTGGTGTCCAAGGCCCCTTGTGAGCCCATGAGCCCCTCGTCTTCCTGTGCCCTCCTCTGCCCCACGCCTTTGTCACGGGGGATCTCCCGCTAGGGATGCCTTCTCCCTTCATCCACCTGGGGAGGTTCTGTTCACCTTTCAGTTTAAACATCACCTCCTCTGTGAAGCCTTCCTTGACCACCAGGCCAAGTCACCGTCCTCCTCCGAGTCCCCAGAGTACAGTAAATCCTCACTTAATGTTGTTGGTAGTTTCTTGGAAACTGACTTTAAGGAAAACAACGTACAGCAGGTCCTCATATAACAGCATTTTGTTTCTTTCAATGTCCATGGGGAAAAATTGGTTTTGTTCTATGTTGTTTTGCTTAAAGTCAGTGTCCAAGAACTGATTGACAATGTTAAGTAAGGACTTACTGTACCATACACTCCAGTATAATAGTCCATCCCACTTTCGGGTAACCAGCTATTTACACATCCATCTCCTTTCCCTGGACTCCTCCAGGACAGGGGCCATGTTTGCTGCTCTTTTCTGTCCCAGCCAGGAACAGTTTGGAGCCTTGTGGGTGCTCGAATGAATGAATGAATGAATGAATCAATCAATAATGCTCTTATGGATCCTGTGGAACCTTCAATGTGGGAACCTTTTCCATAGCTGTCTTTAAAAAAATGTGTTATCTGGTTCTATATAATCCAAAAATGCATAGGGACTCAAAGACCCAGGGAGGAGGCTTTGCAGTGCACGTGGAGGAGGACTTGGCCCCACTGGAGTGTGTCCAGAGGACCACGGGCAGCTTCCTGGGCTCCCCTGCAGAAACCCTCCTGAGGCCATTAGCCAGGACCCCTGGGGAGTCCCACCCTACCAGCTGAGCTTCTGGGCAACACAGCCCTGAGAAACACTGATGACCGGGAGGCCTAAGTGAGGCAGCAATCACTCATCAGCCCAGACTGGCACAAGTCAGCCTTGCCCAGAGGCAGGGGGCTGCATGGGAGGCACCCTGCTCCATGAGGCCCTGGCTGTCCGAGCCTGCGTGACAGCCTGGACAGTCACAATGGTTGTGTGTAGTCACATCTGCAGGTAATTTCTTCATCCATCTGCATTGGAATGGATCTCATTCAGTTCATTAGAACAACACCCTCTGTCCCAGTGCCATCTCTCAGGCGGGAGGGGCTGCTGTGTGCCCTGGAAAGCACGCTGCTCAGGCTCGGTGTTGGAACCTTCTCTTAGTGGGCTCTAATTGCATTAGGAGTAACCATGAGGTCAGCAGGCATGCTTGTTATAGGCGGCCTGGCCGCCAGCCGCCTGGGTGCGTGCACAAGGAGCTCCCAGGCCGTGCTGCCTAACATTTGAGATCGTTTAATGGAAATAAGTTCCATCTTGGAGCTCTGCTCAGCCTTTCATACAGCAGCCAAACCGTCCTCCTTGGACAGGACATAAATCCTGCTGGCAAGTCACCGGGCCAGCTTGCCTCCTGGAGCTGGTTCTCTCCCGGAGCTCACCAGGGTGCAGCTGTTTGCACCCCAGTTCAGAAAAGGTCCTGGGGTTCTGATGGGATACAGCGGGGGAGAGAGCACTATTTTGGGAGCCAAATTCCAGAGGAGCATCTTCCAGGCTGGTCAAGTTATTAACACTTAACTCTCTGAGCTTTGGTTTTTCTCATTTGTATAAGGGGAAGATTGATACCTGCTTCTCTTAGTTATTCTAAGAATTAAAGGCCCCAGCTATGCCTGACACCTTGTAGCTACACAGAATGCGATATTTCCATCATCCATGTACCAGCTGTGTGACCTCAGGTGAAGCACATCACTTCTCTGTCCTCCCATTTCCTCACCTGTAAAATGGCATCATGGCAGTGCCCATCTCATATGGTGTTTGTGAGGATTAAGTGGGACAACGTGGGTAGAGCGATGAGAATGGTGCCCGCACATGGGAAGCACTCAGTGCACATTGCTGTCACTGCTTTTACTTCTTTGCAGGACACAGCTGTGGAGCGAGGCCCGGTAAATACATGACTTGGGATGGTTTGGTGGTTGATCCTCTCCTGGCAGGGCTCTAAGCTGAGACAGGTTGCAGGTTTAGGGGAGAAAGAGGGCCAGTGAGAATGCTGAGTTCCAGACTGACCAAATGTCTTGTTCCTTTAACAAATGTTTGTGGATGTCCTACTGTGTGCCAAGCACTGGGCTAAATATGTCAAATTGACAGAGATGTCTTCCCATTTACTGCATATTCATGTGATCTGCTGGTTTGATTTTTCTCTGCATTGGGCTATCCACTTAAAGAATTAAAAAAAGGCTCATTGATGCTGCTGCAGCTGAGCTTCTGGGTGTACCTCAATGGCACACAGGTCCTGGGATTTTAGAGTCCAACTCTTGCTCTGTTCACTGTCTCCCTCTTTTTCTAGTCTCAGCAGAGATGTCTCTTCCTCCAGGAAGTCTTCCCCCATCCCCTCTAGAGCAGTCGAGGTGTCTGAACCTGATTCTCTGTCTATCACAGCAGTGACAAGGCACTCTCTTGAAGTTTTCTGGTCACTGGTTCCTGACCTGGGATGGACAGCCATTGTGTCTCTTGCTCCCTTCTCTCCAGAACCCAGTAAATGCCCAGCACCGAGCAGATGCTCAACCAATATTTGTCAAAGGGATGAGCATGGACTTTGGGCCTGTGGCTGGGCTTAGGACTAGGGCTCCTAAGAGGTGACCTACCTCTGTCTTTAACAGCCCCTCAAGACTCCCCACACACACAGCCCCCATAAAACGTCTCCAGAGCCAACAACTTCACCATCTTCCTCGTGCCCCTGTTTCAGCATCGAAGCCACTGTTGGTCAGGAAGTTCTTCCCAATGTCTGCCTAAGTCTCCAGGAATAACTTAGGCCAATTGTCCCAGAGCCAGGCAGCACGAAGGCAGAGGGGTGTCCCTCCCCAAATGCCTCCTCTTGCTTCCCCAAGGAAAAGAATGCAGGAGGAGCCAGCACAGGAGAGTGAGGAGGATGGGGGACAGGTTGGAAATTGAACTGACAAATGTCCAGTGCATGTTCCCAAGAAAATACAATGTAATTGTAGTGAACAGGGCTTGACAAAGAGAGCCTGCATCTGATCTGAAACTTACAAGCTTTCCTAGTGGAGAGGCACTGGCAACCAAGAAGGGTGAGCTCTCAAGTCATGAGCCAGGCATCCCTCCAGCGTGGCAGGTGCATCGGGAATTTTTGCATACCTACCAGTCACAGTGGAAGAAGCAGGCAGGGTGGGGTTTTCCAGACCCTTAGCCTTCCTGGGCTGTGTTGAGAGAAGACACCCAGGCTGGCCTGGACAAACAAAGGACCCTGTAGCCTGAGCCAGGACTACTCACTATTAGACCAGAAAGAAGGGGCCTCCAGCAAGGCTGCCCTGCAGGAAGGAAGGGCCCCTGCCGTCTGGGTCAGCCTCAAAGGCAGGGGCCCTCCAGCCCAACTGCACACAGGTCCCTGCCACCCTCACTGTCCTCACACTTAATTGTTCAACGCCACTTCTCCCATGCAGGCCTTGTGCTGGCCCAGAGAGATGAAACGACTTTCCAGGGACTCTGGGAACACCAAGCAAACACTTCTTCCCACCTCTCCACTCCCTCAAGGACTATTTCTAGCCTCTCTCTGTTTTTCCTGAAGTCTCACTGGTTACTCTAAGCAGAGGGTGGTGGGATCACCTCTGGGCCAGGAGGCCAGTGACTTGCAGTCCAGTCCCATCTCTCTGAGTCCTGAGTTATTTCACTTCCAGAGAATGGGAAACAGCAGAGATTTTTTTAAATGCATTTTATTTTTATTTTATTATTATTATTTTTGAGACAGAGTTTTCACTCTTGTCGCCCAGCTGGAGTGCAATGGTGTGATCTTGGCTCACTGTAACCTCTATCTCCTGGGTTCAGGCGATGCTTCTGCCTCAACCTCCCAAGTAGCTGGGATTACAGGCGACTGCCACCATGCCCAGCTAATTTTTGTATTTTTAATAGAGATGGGGTTTTACCATGTTGGCCACGCTGCTCTTGAACTCCTGACCTCAGGTGATTCACCTGCCTTGGCCTCTCAAAGTGCTGGGATTACAGGCATGAGCCACTGTCCCCAGCCTATTTTTATTTTTTAAAAAAGAAGAAACCTCAGTATTGTGGAGAGAAATGTGAGGAATGTCAAGATGTAGAACAAGGCGGGACTGCTCTGACTAGAGCAGGGGAGCCTGGGGTCCTGCCTGCTGAGCCTCCCCTATGCCTCTGAGCGCCTCTCCCACACCCATTGCCTGAGAGCCACTGCACTGCAAGACCATTAAGGGACTTCTTGCCCTCAAGCTTAACAGGGGCTTCTAAGTGGGCTAAGGCTGGGAGGTCCAAGGGCAGTGCTATCTGCTGGAAAGATGACAACTGGCTCACTGGTAGGGTCAGGGGAGGGCAGACCCATTGTGCCTTGCTCATGAAGACATTTCTGCAGAACTAGCTTCCCGGGGATGGTTGCGACTCCAGCCGAAGCTGCAATATGAACCATCTCCCTCCAGAGCTGTGCACAGTGGGAGGCAGCTGCCCAGACATCCCTCAGGAAGCTGCCGGGGTCACACTGCCTGGGGACAGGAGACCCATGTGATGACCCCCCTCCCAGGTGCCTGCACCTTGGGGAGGATAGCAGGAAGCAGACGTAGAGGAGAGCTCGGAGCATGGAGCTCCCTACCTAGAAGTGATTGGAGTCCTCGGGTCCAGCCTGACTGTCCCCAGGGAGAGCGGGCGTTGAGAGCACCAGACCAGGCCCTGCCGCCAGCCTCTGCTCCGGAAACCCCCTCATTCCACGCTGTCTGCTTAATCCCTGTTAACAGTGGGCTGACCTCCCGCCTCTGTGGCCTCACACTGGGCCTGCCCCAGATCCTCACAGGCCTCCTTCGAAAAATAAATAAATACTTTCTCCATTATCCCATTAGCAGCTTCACAGGTTTTTCTGCTATTAGTTCCCAGCTCCAGTGAAAGTGGAAACACGTGTTCCAAAGAGCCTCTGCTTGCCCACCAGCCACCATGGGGCTGGTGCTATGCATGGGGCGGCAGGAACTGTGCCTGGCCACCTGCAGCTGCCCCCTGGGGAGAGAGGGAGTCAGAAACCGTTCAGCTCCCCACAAATTCTGCCACCTCCAGCATAAACCAGGGGTCTCCACACAACTGGGCAAGGAGCTGGGAGATAGCTTCTGTGTGATGCTCTTCACTGGCTGTGTGTCTTCTGGTAAAGCTCATTACCTCTCTGAGCTTCAGTTTCTGTTTTATTGTATTTTATTATTTTGAGATAGTCTTGCTCTGTGGGCCAGTCTGGAGTGCAGTGGCACAATCTTGGCTCACTGCAACCTCTGCCTCCTGGTTTCAGTGATTCTCATGCCTCAACCTCCCAAGTAGCTGGAATAACAGGCATGCGCCACCATGCCTGCCTAATTTTTTTTTTTTTTTTTTTTTTTTAGTAGAGATGGGGTTTCATCATGTTGGCCATGCTGGTCTTGAACTCCTGATCTCAAGTAATCCATCTGCCTCAACCTTCCCAAAGTGCTAGGATTATAGGCGTGAACTACCATGCCCAGCCTCAGTTTCTATTTTAAAATGGAGATTAAAACTCCTATTTTAGTCGGGCGCGGTGGCTCAAGCCTGTAATTCCAGCACTTTGGGAGGCCGAGGTGGGTGGATCACGAGGTCAAGAGATCGAGACCATCCTGGTCAACATGGTGAAACCCCGTCTCTGCTAAAAATACAAAAACATTAGCTGGGCATGGTGGCGCATGCCTGTAATCCCAGCTACTCAGGAGGCTGAGGCAGGAGAATTGCCTGAACCCAGGAGGCGGAGGTTGCAGTGAGCCGAGATCGTGCCATTGCACTCCAGCCTGGGTAACAAGAGTGAAACTCCGTCTCAAAACAACAACAACAACAACAACAAAAAACTCCTATTTTAAGGACTAGAGAATCAAAATTACCTGAGAGGACAAGGAAGGGTCTTTAAGTGCTTTGCCAGTGGGGATGGGGCACTTGGGAAAGGTCTTGCTCTTCCGGTCGTTGCTGGCCACCTCTCCTTCTGCAGACGCAGTAAAGGAAGTAGCCAGGCCTTCCCTCGCTGCACTGCCTACACCCCAAGAGAGAGCTTTGGAAGCTCAGACCCCTGGGGTTGGCTACCACCCTTTCGGTGCCTAGTGCGTTCCGCTCCCCACGGCCACAGTTATCTGAGGAGGTTTTAAGATGTTCCATCATTGGCTTCTCAAGGTGGGACAGGGCGTTGTCCAGCTGGTCTCGGCTGCCACCATCACAATGCCCAGGGCAGGCCCTGGCACACAGCAGAATCAGGCTGGGAGCTGCAAATGTTTGTCTCCCAATTCCATTTCTTGGCTCCTTCTCACTTGCTCTGCCTGAGGCCCCAGGCAAGGGGGGCCCAGGTGTGAAGGAGTGTGGCTGCTTCTGGCTGCCCACTAGACACCTGGGACTTGGGTGGACAGGCAGCTAGTCTGCGCAGAGCCTGTGAGCAGCTGGAATCTGTTGGCAGTGCCTGTGAGGTCACTGCTCTGCCTTCCCTTTTTAAAGGAGGTGGGACTAAATCCTAGCTCAGGCCATCTCCGTAACCCTCCAACCCTTGGCTCCCACTCTTCTCTCTGCCCCTTCCCTGGTACCCCACCCTGCTTCACTTCTCTTGTCTGCGAGCTTCTTGAGACAGAAAGGGTGTCTTGTTGTCCCTTGGACATGCTGTGCTCCATTCGGTGCCAAATTGGAACGGTGGCTTTCTTATGGATTGGCTGTAACCTTGAACCAGTGACCTCACTTCTCTGGACCTCTAATTTCCTCATCTTTAAAGTGCAGATGGCACATTGCACTGCTGTGAGGGTCTAGTGGGATAACGCATCAGCACAGTCTCTGGCACTTTGTAAGCCCCCCAGAGAATGAGCTGTTCTTACTCCCTATCCTGGGACCGCAGCACGGCCTGGTAGAGTGTGGTCTGCAGCCAAGGAGCATGTGAATGCATGCTCAGTCCCAGGCCCTCAGCCCCTCCCTCTGGTTCCTGGCCAGGTGGGAGATGCTGTCAGCTCTGCCAAAGTGTGGTTTCCCAGCTTGGGAAATGCCGTCTGGACACCTGGGAACAGCAGGATGACTGTGCCTGGGCAGCCCTGGGGCCGACAGTCTCTCTGGGAAGAAAGGAGCCGGAGCGCATTCCTGGGTGGAGAGCGGGATTGGCCCACCTGCACTGTTCGTCTGAGGAGTTGGCCTCTTCTCACCAACCCCGCGGCTTCTCTCTGTGGGTCCATTTCAGCAGCCAGGCTTCCTTTCCCAGCCCCCTGGGAAACCCCCTCTCACCTATCAACCAGCAGCTCTCATCCCCTTGGTTCCCTCAGAGAGTGGACCAGGGCATCCTTCCACTCTGACCTGCTAAGCCCCTGCCGGAATGAATCACCCATGGAGGGAGAGGTGAGGCCAGGGCGGGACTGAAGGACGCTATGACTTGCTTTCTCCATCTTGGCCAAGGCTGGCCCTCAAGGAGGCAGAGGCGGGAGGGCTGGTAACCTCCCTCCTGGGATCCTGGGCTGTCTCTGGCCAGAAGCCAACTGGGCACGTTGGTATCAGGTGCCTTTGCAGGTCAGGATGAGGGTGGGAAGGGCCAGCCCCCTCTCCACCGATGCTGGTTGGGGGGCTGGGCACGGCCTCGTGGGGAGCTGGCCTGGAGGCAGCGAAGGCAGGGGGCTGCACCGCCTGACCTCCTGTGAGTCCAGAGGCTACGATTCTGTGATTGATTCTCCCCTCGGAGCCTCTGAGCTGCTCTCCTGGGAAAGCCGGCAGGTCTGGGTCAAGGGGAGGGAGTCTGGTATGGACCATATTCAGGGACGGATTAGCTGGGGGAACTGCTCCCACCAGCAGGGAGGGGAGAGATAAAGCCTGTGAGCTGGAGAAGGGGGGCCAGCAGTGAGACACTCCCTCCCTGACCCCAGGCCCGTGCAGAGCTGGTGTCTGTGGTGGGGGAGGGGGCCGCCCCCTTTCCCAGGGTACTGGCTGGCCTTGGAGCCCAGCACTTTCTCAGGCCCTTTATTAAATTTCTCAGGAGCAAGAGGGGAGGTTATCCCTCCCCTTCTTCCCCAGGCTCCCCTCCTTTTGTCTCCCTCCCCAGGAGGGTCGGGAAGGAGCTTTTCTCATTATTGTGGTTATTAAAAAATAAATGAGCCAGAGACAGAGACACAGAGGGAGAGACAGAGAGGCTGAGAGATAGAGGCAAGCAAAGAGAGACAAAGAAAGACAGATAGAAGACGGAGCTGGGAAGACAGATATTGAAGGAGGTAGACACAGAGAGACTGAGAGAAATGGAGAGATGGGGCAGCTAGGCATGCTGGGGAAAATGGAGGCTTGGGGACTTTCAGCTGCATTTAAAGTCACATCCGGTAGCAGTAGTGTGGACTTGGGCCAGCTACTTCGTCTATTTGAGCCTCAGTTTCCTCGTCTGCAAAATGGAAAAATAATCCTTACTTTGTAGTATCACTGTGAAGCATAGACAGAGAGACAGAAGGGAGAAGGGACAAAGAGAGCTCAGTGGTGCCTGGGAAGCCCCCACTGCCCGTGGGCAGAGCAGGACTCTGAGTGGCAGGACCTCTTCCCTGGCGATGACTGTTTCTGGGGTCCAGGCCCCTCTTCCTTACTCATAACCTCACTCCTGTGAGCCAATTTGTGGCTACTAAGTGGAAAGCAAACCGGAGTCCTAGAATGCTCACATCTGGAATCCCAGCACTTTGGGAGGGCGAGGAGGGCGGATCACTTGAGGTTAGGAGTTAGAGACCAGCCTGGCCAACATGGTGAAACCCTGTCTCTACTAAAAATACAAAAAATAGCCAGGTGGGGGGGCATGCTCCTGTGTCCCAGCTCCTTGGGAGGCTGAGGCAGGAGAATCACTTGAACCTGGAAGGCAGAAGTTGCAGTGAGCCGAGATTGTGCTACTGCACTCCAGTTTGGGCGACAGAGTAATACTCTGTCTCAAAAAATTACATTAAATTAAAGTTGTCCAGGTGTGGTGGCGTGCGTCTGTGGTCCCAGCTACTTGAGAGACTGAGATGGAGGTGGGAAGATGGCTTGGGCCCGAGGTCAAGGCTGCAGTGAGCCGTGATTGTGTCACTGCACTCCAGCCTGGGCGACAGAGTGAGACCCTGTCTCAAAAAATAAAAAGAAAAAAGAAAAGAATGTTCACCTCATGTTGTTGTTTTTCCTTTTATCTCCCAAACTAAAGAAGCTGACCATGAGCTTTGGAGGCAAACAAACCTGGCACTGAATTCCGGAAACCTACCATAAATTTTTTAAAGGCAAAACGCTAGTAATGTTGATCTCATAGCTTTGTTTTTTTTTTAATTAAATAACTTTCTTCAGGTATAAAATTCATACATAAAATGTACCCACTTTATGTGCATAATTCAATGATCTTCAGTAAACGTGTAGAGTTGTGCACCCATCACCACCACCCAACTCTGGAAACTTTCCGTCACCCCCAAAATGTCTCTCAAGCCCACCTGCAATCACTCCCCACTTCCACCCTGAGCCACCACCTTTCTCTTTTGTTTTTCTTTGTGAGTTGGAGTCTCACTCTGTTGCCGCAGGCTGGAGTGCAGTGGTGCAGTCTCGGCTCACCGCAAACTCCACCTCCCAGGTTCAAGCGATTCTCCTGCCTCAGCCTCCTGAGTAGCTGGGATTATAGGCATGTGCCACCACGCCTGGCTAATTTTTGCATTTTTAGTAGAGTCGGGGTTTCACCAAGTTGGCCAGGCTGGTCTTGAACTCCTGACCTCAAGTGATCCATCTGCCTCGGCCTCCCAAAGTGCCGGGATTACAGGTGTGAGCCACTACATCCAGCCCTATTTTCTGTCTTTTCTGGACATTTCATTAAAATAAATAATGATGTTTGTGGTCTTTTGTGTGTGGCTTCTCTCAGAACGCTTTGAGATTCCTCCACGTGTGGCCCCCTTCATCCCTTTTCACTGCTGAGTAGTATTCCACAGTGTGGTTGGCCGTGTGCTATCTCTTCACCCGCTGATGGACCTTCGGTTGTTTATAGGGAATTTTAAGGGTTGAATAAGGTACTGTGTGTACATGATTGGGTCAGTAAGTAGGTCATCTTACATGGGTGAAGCAGAAAGAAGGAGAGGAGAAATTTCTTTGCAGACTTACTACGAACCAGGCACACATGGAAGCAGATCATAGCCATTTCCTTCTTACATGGAAACTTTGGGATAGTAGTAAGTACTATTATCTCTCCATTTTGCAAAGGAGGCACGCATGGCTTGGAAAGGGGACTGTGACTGTCTTGTCTGAGGTCACACCCAGTAAGTGAGGAGCTGGGAGCTGAGCCTGGGCAGTTGGCCCCCGCCCTGCAGCTTCTCCTTGGCTCTGCCAGTCCCGAGCCCTAGGGAGCACCAGGGGAAGAGCTGGAATTCCCACAGGCTTCCTGCACTCAGCACCCGGCTCTCGCCTCCACCCACACGGCCTGCTCCTTTGCCTTCGCTGTTCCTCCTCAGCATTGGCTAGGAAACTCCCCCATGTCTTCTCCCTCCTCGCCATCCGTGTGGCACCCCCAAGCGTGGAGCACCTGTGATGTGCCAGGCACTGCTTCTCAGGTGCGGCCTTAGGGGTCTGCTGTCATTCTCAGGCCATCCTCGGGGGCGGGTGTGTTGGCACAGAGGCCCAGAAAGTTTCGGATGCTTGCCCAAGATCACAGTTCGTGAGCAAGTGGTGGAGCCGGCATTCCAATGTTACATCTGTTTGATTCTAAAGGCCACTCTCCCTCTCTCTCCTTCTGTGCTCCTCCCTCCTAGAGGCTGGAACTCCACATCTGGCTCCCAAATGACCCCCCCAGGAGGGAAGGCGAAAGGCTTGGGACCCTGCGGTAAGGGAAGACAGAGCAAGGGAGGGTGGGGCATGCCAGAAGGGGTGGGCAGAGGGGCCAGCTGGCCTTCTTCCCTCTAGCTCGGAGGCCCTCCTGGGGATGGCAGGGTGCGGGAGCTGCCCTCTCCTCTCCTCCCGGCGTCTTCTGGGAGACAATGTGCTTCTCATTAGACTGGTGTTGGGTTTTGCAAACCGCACCTCTAATGGTGAAGGTTTGGGGGTGTGAGGAACTGCGCGTCTCTGCACCTCACATCTCCTCAAGGGGGAGGGCAGTCAGGCCCCTCCCACCTTCTGGGGTGGCTCCCAGCACCCAGGAGCCAGCTGTGCCCTCACTGGCACCAAGTGGCCTTGAGGGGAGGGGCTGATCAGGGCTGAGACAAGTGAGATGAGGCCACGCTGACTTTATCTGCTTCACAGGATGGACTAACTGTCCACCTCTGGGGTCCTCTAGGAGCACTCTTATTAGGCCTTCCCCAAAGCAGGGCTGTCTCCCGTACATACTGAGGCCTGGGGGCCCTCCCTCAGCCTTCCCCACACCCCACAGGAGGGCTACAGAGCTGTGGTGGGGGGGGTGCCAGCAGCGTTGGGCTCATAGTGGGGAAATTGAGTAATGAGCGTGTAACCGAGTTAGCCTCATGGGAGCCTCCGAAGACTCTGGTTTCCTCCTCACCCAGTGGGTCTGTCTGGGTGACTGCAAGGGGCCAGGATGCGCCTTCTCAAACCTTCCAAAATGCTCTCTGAGAGTCTGAGCCCAGCAAGGCAGGGCTGCCAGGGATGGGCAGGGTGTGAGTGTCAGGCTGCCCGAGCTCCCGGTCACATCTCACTGCACACAAACACGCCCCGTCACAGCCATGGAGGCACATGGAGACGCACGTGAGACCCTCACTCCAGTTACTGACACGCACATGCACACTCACACACACGTGTCCCCTCTGGGTACTAACACACATGGACACACAGAGACAGCCACCCTAGGGAGGCACTTAAGAGTCTCTTATAGCTGGGCGCAGTGGCTCACGCCTATAATCCCAGCACTTTGGGAGGCCAAGGTGGGAAGGATCGTTTGAGGTTAGGAGTTCGAGACCAGCCTGGCCAACGTGATGAAACCCCCATCTCCACTAAAAAATACAAAAATCAGCCAGTGTAGTGGTGCATGCTTGTAATCCCAGCTACTCAGAAGGCTGAGGCAGGAAAATTGCTTAAACCCAGGAGACGGAGGTTACAGTGAGCTGAGGTCACACCACTGCACTGGGTGACAGAGTGAGACTCTGCCTCAAAGAGTAAACATAGTCTCTTACACACTCAAGTACACTTTTACAGGCACACACTCAGGCATATATATGTCAACCCACAACTCACACATACACACACACACACACACACAGACACCTGTTCACAGTCTACACGGCCGGGGCATACCACCGCAGAGACACTTGGGCTTGTCCTCAATCTCAGTGTAAGCTCAAGTGTGAAGACACCTCGGGTTCCCAGCTAGGAGGAACGTTGAAAGAGCACCATGCCCAGCCCCTGCCTGGCAGGCCCTCCCTCTAGGCCTCCCCAGCTGCTGTGACCTCACCCAGGGCGAGACCTAGACTAGTCCTGGCTCCAACCTCTGGGAGTCCTCATGGCATCTGACTTATCAGACGGACTTTGTGGATCTGCTCCTTTGGGAACCACCTCTGATGGATTGAAGTCTCAGGTGCTGGAGCCCAAGGCTAACTCCCAAAGGGAAGGGGCTCTGGGGAGCGGTGAGAGGGGAGGAAGACTCTCGGGGGTGGGGGAAGGGGCCTTGCCAAAGAGAAGCATTGGTGTGGATTAGGGAGGACACCTCCTCCCATCCAAGCTGAGAACACGGGGTTTATTTGTTTACTTAAAGCAAAAGCAGCAAGAAGCCCCGGCGCTCTGACCCCATGATGTCCTTAGCAGACAGGGAAGATGCAGGGATAGAGACCAAGGCCAGGGAAGGTGAGAGAGTCTGAGCCCAGGAAGGCTGATCTGAACCCCCTAGGCTGGACAGGCTGGCTGTGGGCTGGTGGGGAGACGTCCCGGGTTTTGAGGGAGGGAAGAGGGCAGGAACCAGGATACTGTGAAGAGGTGAGGCCCCGCCCTGTTCCTGGCTAGAGGGACCAGAAGGAGCACCTTGAGGAGGAACCAAAAGAGGATCCACCAGCTGTTGGGGCCTGAGCTCTAGTCCACTCCGTCCCCCTCACATTCAATCCCGGATTAGACCCTGCTGGGCTCCCAGAGCTACTGGGCTGCAACTTGTCTCTCTCTCTTCTAACAACTACCGTCTACCTCACTAGGCGGTGAGCTTATTCCATGCCATTTATTCATTCGTTATCAGCTATACAACCTGAGGCTGAATTATCTTCTCTGAAACATGGATAATAGTATCTCATAGGATTCTTTTTTTTTTTTTTTTGAGAAGGAGTTTCACTCTTGTTGCCCATGCCGGAGTGCAGTGGTGTGATCTCGGCTCACTGCAACGTCCACCTCCTAGGTTCAAGCAATTCTGTCTCAACCCTCTCCAACCCGAGTAGCTAGGATCACAGGTGCAATCACACCCAGCTAATTTTTGTATTTTTAGTAGAGACACAGTTTTACCACGTTGGCCAGGCTGGTCTTGAACTCCTGACTTCAGCTGATCCACCCGCCTCAGCCTCCTAAAGTGTTGGGATTACAGGCGTGAGCTACCGTGCCTGGCTCCTTATAGGATTTTCAGATTGGAATGAGTTGTTTTGTGTAAATCTCA
Organism: Sapajus apella; assembly: GCF_009761245.1. Lineage (NCBI taxonomy): Eukaryota > Metazoa > Chordata > Mammalia > Primates > Cebidae > Sapajus > Sapajus apella. The sequence continues at coordinate 9,634,927 of NW_022437002.1, read as the reverse complement.
CAGAACACCACCTCCGCCAGGGGCTTTTGACTCATACCTGTAATCCCATCACTTTGAGAGATTGAAGGAGGCTTAGTTGAGCCAAGGAGTTTGAGACCAGCTTGGGCACATAGTGAGACCCCATTTCTACAAAAAAAAAATTAAATATTAGCTGGCGTGTTGGTATGCACCTGTAGTCACAGCTACTCAGGAGGCTGAGGTGGGAGGGTTGCTTGTGCCCAGGAATTCAAGACTTCAGTAAGCTAAGAATCATCCCACTGCACCCCACTGCAGCCTAGGTGACAGAGTGAGACCCTGCTTCTAAAAAGAAAAAAAGAAAAGAAAAAGACAGGCCGGGCGCGGTGGCTCAAGCCTGTAATCCCAGCACTTTGGGAGGCTGAGGCGGGTGGATCATGAGGTCAAGAGATCAAGACCATCCTGGTCAACATGGTGAAACCCCGTCTCTACTAAAAATACAAAAAATTAGCTGGGCATGGTGGCGCGTGCCTGTAATCCCAGCTACTCAGGAGGCTGAGGCAGGAGAATTGCCTGAACCCAGGAGGCGGAGGTTGCGGTGAGCCGAGATCGCGCCATTGCACTCCAGCCTGGGAAAAAAGAGTAAACCCCCGTTCAAAAAAAAAAAAAAAAAAAGAAAAGAAAAAGACAAACCACCTCCTGGCCCAAAATTAATGCTGCACATATATTAGCTTTAAAAACTTAACCAGTCCCATGCTAAACATGTGACAGACACTGAGTATATGGCAGAGAATAAGGTAAACACAGTGCTGCCCTCAACAAACTCAAAGTCTTGGGGCCTCGGGGACAGGATGGGGAGTCATCCTCGACCAAGTGGCCGAGCTAATGTGTAATGACTATTGCAATGGGAGAAGCCAGGACTTTTTTTTTTTTTTTTTTTTTTGGGGGGGGGGGGTGTTGCTCTTTTTTCCCAGGCCGGGGTGCAAGGGCGGGGTCTCGGCTCACCCCCCCCCCCGCCCCCTGGGTTCGGGCAATTCTCCTGCCTCAGCCTCCTGAGTAGCTGGGATTACAGGCACACGCCACCATGCCCAGCTAATTTTTTGTATTTTTAGTAGAGACGGGATTTCACCGTGTTGACCAGGATGGTCTCGATCTTTTGACCTCGTGATCCACCCGCCTCGGCCTCCCAAAGTGCTGGGATTACAGGCTTGAGCCACCGCGCCTGGCCTGAAGCCAGGACTTCTAAGAGAGCACAGGCAAGAGGTCCGAGCCCAGGCAGTGGGTTGGGGTAAGGCTTCCCGAAGCGGGGGCTTTCAAGGTGAAACCTGCAGGGATGAATAGGAGTAAGCAGGTGAGGATGGGGAGGAGAGGGCTCCAGGCTGAAAGCACAGCATGTACAAAGGCTTTGAGCTCATTCTCAACTTCAGGGTCTAGCCCATGGCCTGGCCATACCAAATTGTCAGTCAATATTTGTTTTTGTTTTTGCTTATTTTGAGACAGGGTCTGGCTCTGTCACCCAGGCTGGAGTGCAATGGCATGATCTCTGCTCACTGCAACCTCTGACTCCTAGGCTCAAACAATCCTCCTACCTCAGCATCCCAAGTAGCTGGGACTACAGGTGCACGCCACCACGCCTGGCTAATTTTTGTATTTTTGGTAGAGATGGGGTTTAGCCATGTTGCCCAGGCTGGTCTGGAACTCCTGGGCTCAAGCAATCCTCCCGCCTCGGCCCCCTGTAGCTCTGGGGTTACAGGCTGAGCCACGACACCAGGCCAGTCAATATTTGTTGACGGGAGCAGTGACTGCTTACCAGCTTCTGCATTTTCATTGCACGGGATCTTTGCAGCAACCTGGTAAGATGGGAGCTAACGTACACCAGTTTCACAGAGGTGATGCTCAGCAGCTTACAGAGGTGGCCACGGTCACACAGCTCCTGGATCTGTAGTAAAGGCAGGACCAACTGCCTTCTCTCTGTCCTCGCTTTTGGGGTTCAGGGGAATGTTTTCTTTGCTACTACTGTAGAGAACCACTGAGCAGAAAAGACCCAAGCAAGAACTGGCAGGCTGGGGACAGGCTCCTGAGGCGCTCTCTTTTACAGCACAGCCCCTGGGGGCTCTGAGATAAAAATCCCCGGAGCCAAAGTTTCTGGAAGGCCTTTGTCCATCCTGAGCCCTGTGGTCTGCCCTCCTCCCACACCAGCCTCTCAGGGGCCTGGACTGGAGGCCCTGGCTCCTTGGGCTCACCTCTGCCCATCTCTCCCTCTCTGGGGTCCCTGGGCGCTGCATCTGGCTCCTGTGAGAATGAGGCCCCTGGGTCGCCACTTCCTGGGTAGTTCTAGGAATGTGCCTCTGCAGCAGTGGGCCTGGGACCAGGCAGTGATGAGGGTGGCAGTGAGGCCTGCCAGAACACCCTCCGTCCAACACCGCTGAGCTCCCTCCTCCAGGCCCCTGCCTGCTTCCACCAACCCCAGTTATAATAGTCTCACCAGACCCTTCAAACCAACACATCTGGGGGAGGAGGGCGGACAGTGCATCTTGCTTTGGAAAGTTTAAGGCAAGTAAGCTCTGGGGATCTAGGAGGCCCCATGTGTGCACTGGGAGGTGGCGGGGGTGGGTAGCGCAGAAGCCAGGCCCAAGGAGAGGCAGGGGCAGGGGGCAAGAGCCTGGTTTCTCTCCCTCAGCGCCATTGTCTGGTTAATTGTCAGCCCGTTTCCAAGTTAAAATGCTTCTTCCTAGCTGGGCGTGGTGGCTCATGCCTGTAATCCCAGCACTTTGGGAGGCTGAGGTGGGGGGATCACCTGAGTTAAGGAGTTCAAGATCAGCCTGACCAATATAGTGAAACCCCAGCTCTACTAAAAATACAAAAACTAGCCGGGCGTGGTGGCAGGCGCCTGTAATTCCAGCTACTCGGGAGGTTGAGGCAGAAGAATAATCACGTGAACGTGGGAGGTGGAGAGTGCAGTGAGCCGAGATTGCCCTATTGTACTCCAGCCCAGGTGACAGAGTGAGATTCCATCTTAAAAAAAAAAAAGCTTTTTCCTTAGGGGGCCAGGTCCCAGAACAGGTCTGCTGCATAGACTGAATACCAAGCCCACTACACAGATAGGAAAACTGAGGCCTATGGATACTAGGGGGCGCTGGGGGCAGGTCTGTCTTCCCTTCCTCCCAGGGTAGTCTGTCCTTCCCAGGAAAGCGGAGACCAGTCTGTCTGTCCTTGCACTCACCCATCTTCAGGCCACTCTCACCCCCAACTCCTCTAAATGCCCCCTGGAGCCTGTCCTCAGCGACCCCCTTCTAGGGAATGCGATGAAAGCTCTATTTATTAGACTTCAGCTCGGACAGTTGTTTCAGATGTTTCCAATTCGTTGGACTGCTCAGACATCTGTTCCTGGTTGAAGGCAGAGAAGAGAAAGAAAAAAGGGAAAAACTCGATGCATTTCACAGACCCTCGCTCAGATGCACACAGGCTCACACATCCCCTTGCTCTCTCTCCCTCCCCCAGACCCACGCAGCAAACTCCCTCATCCTCATGCACACTCAGAGCCTCACTCACTTTCACTGCAGCCAGACCCCATGCTCCACGCAGCCCGAGGTGTGTGCCGAGACTGTGCTGTGCCCACTCTCCACCCTCGCCTCCCCTACACAGCCTGGTGTGCACACTCACGCCTACACCTGTCCCCTCTTGGGGCTTCGCACCCCCTTCCCAGGTCACGGTGAGGGTCCCTGTGCTGGGGGGACACTATAAAGTGGGCTATCACCTTCGCTACCTCCCGGGGTGGTTGTGCTGGTTACAATCTTGTGTGCTAAGCGCCTGGCCTGGCACTCTGAGAGTGTCTGTCATGGTTCCTGTTGGTACTTCCTCCTTCCCCTGTGTACAGACACACACCCACATATGTATTTGCTCCTACAGTGGGGACTGAAAAATCACCTGAGGTCAGGAGTTCAAGATCAGCCTGGTCAACATGGTGAAACCCTGTCTCTACTAAAATACAAAAATTAGCTGGGCATGGTAGCACACACCTGTAATCCCTGCTACTTGGGAAGCTGAGGCAGGAGAATTGCTTGAATCTGGAAGGCAGAAGCTGCATTGAGCCAAGATGGTGCCGCTGCACTCCAGCCTGGGAGAGAGGTGAGACTCCGTCTCAAAAAAAAAAAAAAAAAAAAATGAAAGAAAGATTTCAGGGTCCCTGGGAACTTTGAAGTTCTGTGATTCTTGACCCTCACATACAGATATACACAGCTGCACACGTACACATGCTCAGCAACCTGGTCTAACACACGTATGCAGGCGAACAAATGCACACGTATACTCCTTAACACACACCTGCACACATGTACGCTGCCACAGTGCACACTTGCGCTTGCACGCTCCTCTCAGCTCACTCACGTATTCACACTCAGCTCCACACATGGAACGCCCAGCCGAGGGACTGGGGATTGGAGGGGTGGAGGGAGGCCTGAGCTCATGGAGTCCCGGCTGTACTTGCTGAGGTGGGGCTGTGGGATGAAGTCAACCACTCCCTGGCTCCTAGGCAGACTGGGTACATTATTGCAGGGGGGATCGGCCCCACCCGACTCTGGGGGCCTCGGCTGGAGAGGCACGGATGGGAAACCCCTTTCCTAATGCACTGCCGTGCGCACTCTAGTCACCCCACCTCCTCTGGAGGAACTCTGGAGCCACAGGTGGAGGGGAGGCTCTGGGGCAGGGGCGGGCAATCTGGGGGGTGAATGATCAGGGTGATGACTCCTCCATCCAGAGTTCGTTGATTGACACCTCCTGTCTAGGACCCCAATCCCCAGATCTGGGCCATGAGCTGGGAAACAGGAGCATCTCTCTCACAGCTCTCCCTCCTCCTCCAGTTCCATCAGCCTCAGGTGCCTTTGGTCAGACAAGCCCAGGACCTCTCCAGCCTGGGGCCTTTCAGGCAGGCTCAGCTGATCTCTCCACCAGGCCCGCTGGCCCTCCAGTAGTGTGGGCATCATAGCAGACTGCTACAGAGAGCAGGAGGAGGGGCCTGTGGGGTCCACCATGTGTCCTCCCACTTCTCCCGAGCTGCCCCTTCAGCTATCTGGAAGTCATAGTCCCTACTCCCCCAAACCAGACCACAAAGCAGATGGAGGAAGTACTTTCCTTGTGTTAGATTTCCCTTTCCTTCCTTCCTTCCTTCCTTCCTTCCTTCCTTCCTTCCTTCCTTC